>NC_071100.1:16715000-17015000 GCF_024256425.1 Clarias gariepinus | reverse complement strand
TCAGAGAAGTTTGGCCCATAATCTGTTAACTACTAATACCCCTATCTCACCTACGCGGTTTCGCGTGGTGGCCGTGAGTACGGTTCATCATGATTCACCGCGAGTTTTGGCGCTGTGATTAGGTTTTCATCTTTTCGCGCGTCGGTCGTCGCTGATATAACAGCAGGAATAACAGAGGGGGGCAGGTTATCGGGGGCGGGTTATCGGGGCAGGGGTTGTAGGACGACTTTCACATACACACACACACACACACACACACACACACACACACACACACACACTAAGAGATTGGGAATGACTGCTGTCTAGCTCACGGATTACATAAATTGTCTAAATAACGGATTACATTCTTAAAAATATAATTAAATAACTGAGTACTTAAATGACGGACCTAACGCGTTAGATTACAAGTTACATTAAAAAAGTAATCCAAGTACTCTAATGTTACTTTGTATCGCGTTACACCCAACACTGACAGAAAAGCACACTCTATTTATTATTTAACATGCACACACAACTTCTACGTTTCTACTTAGTTTACTGTGTTCATATAACTCATATAAATAATGCACATTTATTCATTTGTTTACTTGTTGTGATGTGGTAACGAAACCCACTTTAATTGATATTTAAGCAAAACACAGTGATAAAAATTAAGATAATTTCTCAAACTTCCTAATATGTCTCCCAAGACCAACATGCTCTGTATAATAAACTGTGTATTTCATTTCCAGCAGAAAAACCTAAATCTGAACTCACATCAGACCTTAAAGGAGCTGCACTGACGGAAAACTCAGTGACTCTGACCTGTACACTGGAGCTGCCGTCTGCTGGATGGAGGTTTTACTGGATCACACCCACACAGAGCAACGAGACTGAGACTGGAACATTTCACTACTTTATCAGATCAGTTAGTGTCTCTGATGGAGGTCAGTACAGGTGCAGAGCTGGAAGAGGAAACCCAGTCTACTACACGAACAGCAGTGATGCACTCTGGGTAAATGTTACTGGTGAGTAAGAGATGCTCAGTAGGGCTTCTTTTTAAATCATCACACCAGATATTTACACACTTGCATTAAAGAAAAAGTATAATTTCTAAGCATTGGTGTGTTAAGTCATGACCAGCGTGAGGGTGAATGAATTCAGATAAGCATCAACATCAAATAAAAGTCGAATGACTGGTAATGATGGTGCCGAGTCTGAAAGCCTAAGAAGATTAGACAGTGCTGCATGATCTGAAAACAGTATAATCAGGACAAAGTCTTCCCAATGGGGGCCTCATCCACACCAACACACACTCTTAACTCTAACAACATGGTCAGTTTTAGCTAGGCCACCTTGCCAACAAGTCTTGTAGTGACACACAGAGGAAATCTCTAGGAACCAGTTTACAAATCCAGTGTTTTCCCATAAATCATGATCTGATTCACATACAAATGCTAATTTTGATAAAACACAAAGGTCAAATCAGTTATTACTTTTCCTTCCTTCTTGTTCCTCTGCTCCTGAATGACAGTAGTAAGACATGCAGAGAAAAAACAGTCAGTTTCACAATACCAGAAAGAAAGTAGTAAAGATGTGACACATGAAATGTTGATAAGGCATCGTGGAAACACCATAAACCTGATAAAACACATGAGGAACTGGTGACTAAAGAGCATGAGGAGTTACAGCAGAAGTGAGAAGAAACCGAGAGAGCACACACACACACACACACACACACACACACACACACTGACAGAAGCATTGTCCAGGTATTCAGTGATAAAACTAGGTTATTTTAATATAGACATAATATAGACATTATATATGAGCCACTTCTTAGCTCCGCCCCCTCTTCCACGAGCGTTGCTGAATTAGAAAGAATCACTGTGTCTGGAATCATTTCAGCATGAATATACACATGGCTGCGGTCTGATCAGGAGTATAAATCAGAATGAAAAGTCCAAACATTTTAATCTTAGGATACAACAGGGAGTTTAAGAATGGATAGTTATTAGATTTATTTTACTCTGACAGGTCTTTCTGCATGTAGTGAGGGCCAGATGAAGCTTCATTTAGGTGTCGATCTAGTGGACAAATCTTGTGTAGCAACTAGATCGTAACATCACAAGCAGCACAAGTAATATGTAGATGTAGTTGCACTGTTCAAGGAAATGTTTATGCACATAATTAACATCTCTGAATACTTGAAAATTAACTGAAGAGTGCATGAGCCTTTACTTAAGCACCAAACGAGTTGGTCACGTGACTCCGGAAAACACAAGGCTTCGTTTGTCATTGGTCACGTGACTCTTGGGTAACTCACACACACCTCGAATCGAGGCTTTATTTGGACATGCCCCCTTCTGCTCGATACAAGCTTTGGAGCTTCTGTGTCATAGTAACATCACTATTTGCATGTTTTCACATCCTCTACAGACATACAGCATGCTCGCTGTAGTGGTTATGTTCCTGGCAGCTCCGTACTACACGAGTGTGTATGAAACGTTAGTGTACATCACAACCAGAGGATGTAACATACAAAAAAAAAGTCAGTCTCTCTGACTAGCAACCACACCTTTTTGTGCCAAGGTTTAGACAGCTGATTGACGTCAGAATGTGCCATTTTTCAGACTAGACTGTGTGTTTTGACTGTCTTAGGGTCTGTTCATGTATCACATTTTTTGTGTGCTCAGTTGTGTTATTGCCCAAATGAAAATTGACACAAGTTAGAGTTGCTTTGGTTTAAGTATCTGATTGCAGTCAAACAGTGGCATTTTTTTCCACTAGGCCCGAATGTATTCTTTCTCGGACTGCCTTAAACACAGATGTATGTTGCTTGTAAGTTATAAATAAGTTTAATAAAAGCAATTTGGTCTATCTGATCTGTTATCACCGAAATAAGAATGGGTTACCTGTTGAGTCTGGTTCCTCTGAAGGTTTCTTCTTATTGCCACCTCAGATAGATTTTCCTTGCCATCACCACCCTCTGCTTGATCATTGGGGACAATCTGATAATTATTATTTATACTTTATATAATTTATATATATTGTATATTTTGTTACACTTTTTTCTTTTTTTTTTACTTTTGGTTCCTGGAACACTGTGGACCGCAGGTAAGTTTCATTTGCCTTAAAGTGGAAAAGCTTCTCTCTCCTGAGGCAACAGTGATAGACAATGTTAACAGTTAATGCAAGGCAATGCTTAGATTGTCATAAAGCTCCAAGAGATTCTCCTTGTAGATGTAATCTAACATCTCTGCAGGTGTAGATACTGTATGTGATGTAGAAAAACATAAACAGCTGCTCTCACTCCAAGAATCCTGTCCTGACTGTCAGTGTCTCCCAGTGTCTGCTCCAGATTCCTACATCATGAGATTCTAAATCCATTACTGCAAAGTAAGGAGGTGCTTCCCCTTTCAAAGAGCTTACAACAAAAACAAAACATCACTACTGACTGAATAAACTAAACGATTTCTCTTAATTCTTTAGAGAAAATTTTGTCGAGGAATTTTGTCACTGTTTTGAGGAAAATTTGAATCCTTTATTTGAACTGGTGGCCTTTTGACAATACTTCATCTTTGTTGGTCAGTTATTTTCTCAGTCCAAACCGCTGAGTCGTTAGAAAGCACGATTTTGCTTCCCAGTAGATTATGGGGCGGGTGCTGGGTATCAGGGACAGGGCACGCATCTGAGCTGCCGGCAAAAGTAGTGACTGGTGCCGCTGCAGCTTGTTCAGGGGGTGGTATATCTGGGTCTTCCTCCTCTTCAGATGATTTATTTTGATTTTAAGGTAAAACAAATTTTATAGCCAAATATAAGCCAAAGCTTTCAGTATTTGATTTCTTTAGTTTTCTATCGTTTTTGAGCACTGCTTGGATAAGCACGCTTCATGGTTTATTCTTTCAAAACAGTATGCAATGAGGCTCATACACTTTTAGTCCGTTCTACTCTGAATCACACAGGAGTTTATATGTGCAGAGCAGAGTGTCTTTCACACATACTACAGCAAACCACAGCCTCTGTGTGTCACTGGTGAGGAAATACGTTAACATCTATTGTGTGTGATTTTATTATTATTATTAGGATTTAAAGGAATAAAATTACTGATATCCATCAATATCCATCTACAGATGGAGCCACGCCAAATAGCCGCGGGCGTGTGAATTGCGTACGAATGGCGTACGGCTGCCCTATGCACGCCGTAATCCCCCCTCCTTTTTCTTCGAGAAAGGCGTGTCAAGATTTCACAGTAAACACGCCCATTCAAGCCCTATTTATGCATTTACCTGGTTCCACCACTAGATGGCGCTTCGTTCTCAAGGACACGTTAACACAAGCCAGCAATTTAGCTGCGCTGAGTTGCAATCACGTGATTTTAACAACCCGCTCCCACCCCCGCCGAACTGACGCTACCAAACTGCACTAGAGATGAAGATGGCGGCTTAATGGACTATTCGCGGTAAGTGGTGTTTTAATTTATAAAATTTGTTTGGGATTAGTTTACAGTTTATTTCCCAGTTTAGTTTTTTTATCGGCCATTTTGAAAATCACTGGCAGCACCAGCAGCGGTCAGATGTAACTTTAGATAACTTAATGATCTGTTTACCAAGTCTGGAGTTAACATTACAGCTTACTGTCAGTGTCACAAACTCACAATGTCACTCCTCTTTAACTAAAAAGACACTAAAGCTTCAAAAATACTCTTAATGTCCCTATTACAAAAGCTGCACTACCGGATGAAGAGTGTTTGTGCTCTATAAAAATGCCTTTAGAGTCTGACCGCTTGTTGTCTGGATAAATTCAGCATTTATTTATTCTTAGGGTAAGAGTTAATCTGCAGGTTATTTCTGTGAATATAATGTGATGCAGTTCATGAAGGACACAAGCTGAGGATAGATGTATAGGAGCTCGTGAGCTAAACGCTCATAACCCGGTTTATATTTTTCTTAATGTGGCCGTGACTTTGCGCGGTAGCGCGAGCGCTTAGTTACCGAGCTGGATAAAAACTCTGAAGTGTTTATCAGTTAAGGAGTGTGAGGAGGGGGAGGTGTGTGTGTGGGGGGGGGGGGGCTTCAGTACTGGGTAAGTTATAGTTTGGCTTCAGAGATGAACTAATATATACGAGTGTTATATCGCCTAACTTATTTGTATGAAAAGCGCATTTTAATTTAATGCAGACGATAATACAGACAGACCGGGGTTAACACTAACAAAATTCAATGGTTAAAGTTATCCCAGTTTATTTACATTCCAGAATTCCCCAAAACAGTATTTTACACACTCTGTGGTGTAGGTTTACTAATATCTTTTATATTTATTACAACTAGATATTCTGTAACGTTTATTTATCTCTGTCTTCACTAAATTCTCCTGTTTTCTTTAATCAGAGCTCCGCCCTGGAGGATTGGGGGGTCAGACGGATGACGGTTGGCCTTTTGGAGCTACTGGAGGAGCCTGAACAAGCTGTTGAGGGAGCTGTAGGAGGGATGACGTCACAGTGCAACAGCTTTAGAATGATGTTTGGTCAGGTCTACTGTATGTTCTGAACATGGAATTGCAAAACGTCTGATACTTTAGGGGGAAAACAAAGAATTAAACAGTTCCATCTTTAATATATATATATTTTTTAATGATATTTTAATATAAAAGAACCAGATAGAGACTGATAAGCAGCTGGTGTTATCCGGGTATTTTAATGACCTTTAAGCAAAAATTTAACATGTTTTTACCTGTTTTATACAAATTATTGTTTTACCTTTGACTAGTTTTGGAAGAATAAATTTTATTTTTAAAGTCATGTGTGCGTGTTTTAATTGTTGGGGGATTGTTTGTGTATTTAAAAATACATTTACTTAAACCAACAACTTCAATGTGCAAAAATGGGACCCGACGTTGTTTTAAATAGTCAAATAGTTAGGCTAATAATAATGATAATAATAATAATAATTATTATTATTATTATTATTACTGGTTATAGAAACAAATTAAAACAACAGTTAAACACTTGATCATATGTATCTGTGCTAGTTTGTGACTATGTGACCCATAATAATTTTTTCTCAGTATAAAAGTTTTGGGGGTTTTTAAGAACTCCATTAAAAGAGCAAAGACAAACTTAGAAGGAGTGGAAGGTAAGAAACCTTAGTGGAGAATACTGACTGTGACATGGTGCTAATTGCTCTCTCTGTGTGTGTGTGTGTGTGTGTTTGGCGGGGGGAGGGGTACTTCAGACTTACTTGTCTCTGCCCAAATGTTTGTGTTAAAGCAACGGAGAAATGCCGGAGCGCGCGCGCACACACACACACACACACACCTCTCATCCACAAACGCT
Source organism: Clarias gariepinus (assembly GCF_024256425.1). Taxonomy (NCBI): domain Eukaryota; kingdom Metazoa; phylum Chordata; class Actinopteri; order Siluriformes; family Clariidae; genus Clarias; species Clarias gariepinus. The sequence continues at coordinate 17,008,684 of NC_071100.1, read as the reverse complement.
TTAACTGTTGTCTTGTAAATCGTTGATTAAACCTATGAACACAGCTGTTCAGCATCAGTCCTAAACACAAGCGCAGGGTCTGTTTTTGTCCTTAATTAAAAGACACCAATATGTTAATAATTTACACAATGATAACATGTTGTTTATGTTTAATGTTTTTTTTGCGGGAAAAGGTAATAAGCAATATTTAAAATAAAACAAACCAGGAAGTAAGTGTTTCATACATTAAGGTGCTGTGTATAACCAAGTGCCCCAACAGACATAGCAACAGTGTGGAGAGTGTGTGCGCTGTGGGGGATTGGAAGGTGAACGAAGATAATCATTTACAAAACAAAAGACGTTCAGAGGTGTTTTATGCCCTAAAACGCCCCCCCCCCCCCACGGCACGGATTGCCCCCCATTACGCAATCGCTATCTTCAAAGAAAAGCCGCCGTCCCTTTTCATTTAAATGCTATAGCGAGTGTTTTTTCCTTCCCTCCGCTTGTGAACACAGTTGCGTTCAGTAACACGATGTAACCAATTACCTAAACAGCAGCAACAACAACCATTATGATCACACTTTGTTGAATTTATATTGCTTAAATATTTCGCAGCTCTGTCCTCTTTGCATTGCTACGTGTTTATTTACTTCCTTTTCGCATCGCACGTAATGCACTCTAAAATCGACACTATCAAACTTGGAAATGATATAATATCCAATCAAACATCACGTTATTAAAATTAACGAATTTGTCACTACTCTTCTCTTATGCAGCACGGCTAAAAATATAATAAAAATTACACCAAAGTGCTGCAGGTTTGGTGTCCGTGAGCTTTTCCTAATCAGAGTTAGACGGGGGGCATTTTGTGGCTTCTCCAGTTACACTCTACTTAGATATTACACAGAGAGGAGTTAATTTGAAAAAAATTTTAAAATTGTTTTCTTCATCCTAGCTTAATTTCATCTCATGAAATAATAGTAAGTTTTGGAGTTTTGGTATGAGTATATCTCCCCAGCCAGTGTTGGGACAGGGTAGCATCGTGGCAGGATTGGTGTAACTTTTCTTATCTTTTTAGCCGTGCTGCGTAAGAGAAGAGTAGTGACAAATTCGTTACTTTCGTTACTAGACTATTTTGTCTGCAAGTGAAATACATCGATACGTTAATAATTTACACCACGATAACATTACTGCAGAAGGATCTAGAGACGTGACTTTGAGACGTTCACAGTATATTCAAACCGTAGACAGTGTTTATTCTGCAGAACATTACAAAACAGCCATGTCCAATAAAACAGTGCATCTTTAATAAGCCGCATTGGTTTCGAGTCAGTAGTAAAACTAACGAAAGACTGAGAAGCCCCGTAAACTTGACCCTGACAATGATAGTCGATCTTATATATATATATATATATATATATATATATATATATATATTTTTTTTTATGTTCGAATTAACGTTTCAGAGTAGCCTATATAATTTGTCTTGTCATCTGTTTACAGCGTTGGCTGATTTTGTGATTGAGACCCATGGGTTACATTGAAATATTTTTTATTAGTAGTAGTAAGCCAGGCTTTAGTAACCCTGGATAAATCACAATATAAGCCCTCTCTCGCGCACGCTCTCTCTCTCTCTCTCTCTCACACACACACACACAGACACACGTACACACACGAACAAGTAAAACATGAAATCGCGTAAAACCAAAAACAAAAAAACTAAATTACAGTAGTATCCTGTAGGTGATCCCTGTCCTAATAACAGGCGCTGACCCTCTGGACCTGTTTAGTTCTGTTAGTATTGTGTTCATGTGTGAATGTTTGTGGGGATTTAATCTGTTTCTGCAGCCGCATCTATTCACCGTAGTGATAAGTGATTAATGTCCCATCAGATCTTTGATGGGGGACGTTATGCTGGTTAAATGACTAAAGACATACTGATCCGTATGAACAGATATTTGTTCCAGATATTATGCGCCATTAATCGATTTGTTATGCCAATTTTTGACTATCAGCGAAAAAAAACATCAGCGAAAACATCAAAAATATAACGAAAACAAACTCAAGCAGAAGTTAAATTTCAAGCTTTATTTTGCAGTAAAATATTATCTACCAGTGTATTAAAAGGAAATAAATAAAAACACCATAATGTAAAATACTGTACATAGCCCGCATTTGTATTCCGTACCTATAACGACTGGTATAGATAAATTACAGATGTTACCGTCTTTAAGTATTATTAAGAATGTCGTGAAAAATATTGCAATAAGTAGTTTTATTAATTAATTTAATCATTAATTAAAATAGCATAAGCATCATGGATTGTGTATTGAGTGATTTAAATCTGTTTTATGAATCGTTTTTATCCCTCTTTTTTACCACATCATCTTTTTATGAAACTATGTTGACGTAAGTTATGTTATATATATATTAAATATAGTAACCGGCTGCTTGGACACTGCAGTTAACTGAAGCAGTCAATGCTCCATCTGGCGGAATTATACAGCATTGCAACTATCTTTTTAGAAAGCGCATGGGGGCGTTTATGGGGTGGGGCATCGTTAACTACGTCATCGCGGGGGATCACATTCCGTGCACGGATCGATCATGGTCCTGTCACGGTCCTGTCATGGACCTATCATGCTCCAAGCGGCTGTTTGACGTGGCTCCCACTGTATCGATCCATCTGTCTGTTTGTCTGTCTATTGTTAATTGATTACATCATGCATGTTTAATATGTTCTGTTCACAATCATTTGTGTTTCAGGTGAGTCTCCTCCAGTGTCTCTGATCATCAGTCCCAGCAGAACTCAACACTTTACTAATGACTCTCTCTCACTGAGCTGTAAGGACCAGAGAGACTCTACTGGATGGACAGTGAGAGGACACACAAATGAGACACTGTTTAATTGTTCATTAGTTTCAGGATCTACATGTAACATCAGCGCCCTCTCTACATCACACACTGGAGTTTACTGGTGTCAGTCTGAATCTGGAGGATACAGTAATTCTCTCAACATTACAGTGCACAGTGAGTCTTTAATTGTCTTATCAGTAATATACTCATTTACATACCTTGACAACATTAAAAAATAGAGTACAGTTAAACCTTGGATTGTGAGCATACAGTAATTTGTTCCGGAAGTGTGTTTGTGTATCAAAACATTCGTATATCAAAGTTAATTTCCTCATAAGAAATAATAGAAACTCAGATAATTTGTTCTACAACCCCAAAAACATTTATCTAAAAATAATTAATACAAAATATAAAGTAAAAATAAAACAAATTAACCTGCAATTTACCTTTATAAAGAATCGGGCTGATGTGAGTGAGGTGAGAGGAGGAGGGGCAGGGGGGTTATTGTGTGGGACGACTTTCTCACACACACACACACACACACTAATGAAACTGCTGTTGTCTTAACTGTGACATTGCATTGTTGTTTAACAGAATCACCTCCGTAGGACACTGCTACAGCCTATTAAACATTTTTCTTTACAGAGGTCTTTATTGCCGTACAGTGACTAACGTACAGTTACTACACTTGGACACAAAATAATGGTTTACGCACATACATGCGCGCACACACACACACACACACACACACACACACACACACACACACACACACACACACACACACACACGGTCACAATGCTATAGTACCAGTACACGTACACAGATGTTGACTATACAAGTGATGCACGCACACTGAGCCTGATCATGAGAGACGATTACCCACAATCCCACACCGCATGAGTGAGAAGAATCACTGGCTCAGTTGTGATCATGTGATGCTTGACAGACAAAGCCCATGCATACTACTCGTAGTGTAAAACTATCAAATTAAAATTTATTTAAAATTTTGGCTCGTCTTGCAAAACACTCGTAAACTAAGTTACTCAGCATTCCAAGGTTTTACTGTATTGTAAAGAAACAAACTGATACATCTCTCTGCATCACTGCCTTGTTTAACAAAACATATGTTAGTTCTTGATCAAAGCTTTAATTTATATACTACATTTAAAAAATAAATTGTTCTTAATTTGTTCCATGTTCAAATGTACAATGTTATTTGGGTCTCAGGGAGGGCAGCACTATTAGGTACAAATTGTAAATATGTTCTACAACTGACATTAATATAAATTTTATTATTCGTTATACTGTGTAAACAAATAGAAGTCAAACATAAATCCTCAAGGGAAAAAAAAGCTATAAAATCTACGTAGGGTTGATTCCCTACAGTGCAACATGGCGACTGGTTTCAGACCTATTGTTCTGTATAAGTCACATAACTCCTTTCTTGTAGCTGTCATAATTATTTCCATAACTTTTTATTACATTTAGGCATGTGACAGATGCTTTTTTCCAGTGCGACTTAAAAAAGTTAATAAGTTTACGTCATCCATATCATCCAGTCTGCATAGACATGGCAAAATAAACTAATCACAGACAGATGTATTCAATCCACGACATAACTTTCACTTGGGCAAAATCTAATGCCTTTAATATACAGAAACCCAAACTTACACTGCTATTTCTCAACACATGGACATGATGAATAAGTAAATAAATATATGAAAAAATAAATAAATCAATTTGGTATTAAAATGGAGCTTTTTTTGCCTACAAAAATACAAACAAAAATATATTCATAACAAAAATCACCCAAAATGTGAATCAATAACACATTTGATGTGACGGGTCAAATTTTTACTGCTCATCTGTCTATACTTCCAAAAACTTCTTTTGGTCATAAATATGGCAGTGTGGTCTTACTCTAACGTCACAAGCTACAGATCAGTTGAGGTCTTTATGCTACAATTATATTTGTATTTGAGCCACTTTATGCTTTCAATGTTCTCTTTCCTACAGATGGTGATGTGATCCTGGAGAGTCCTGTCCATCCTGTAACTGAGGGAAATCCTCTGACTTTACGCTGTTTATATCGCAACACAAACATCTCAGACTCTGGTGCTGATTTCTATAAAGATGGATCAGTTCTCCAGAATAAGACTACAGGAGAGATAACCATCAGTAGTGTCTCAAAGTCAGATGAAGGTTTCTACCACTGTACACACCCAGAGAGAGGAGAGTCACCGAAAAGCTGGGTTTCAGTCAGAGGTGAGGAAACCACGTCTACTTATTTTTATTAATACAGATTGTCCTAGTCCATGTTTACCTGTGTTTTATTTTTAGTATGTTTAATAAAGTTAAAGTCTGTGCTTATGTCCTGTGTCAGTCTCCATTATTAGCATGTCATTTCTATTTTAAGAGTTACATGATTTAGTACGATTCTTAAAAAGACAGTAATATGTACAGTCTGGTTAAGAATTTGAGACACAATTTCTAAAATATAGTGTAAAAATAACAAATACACAGGGGTGATATTTAAACTTCTTTAAATATTTACTACACATACAGTATAATGTGGTTTTCTACATTTGTCTGATAAACACAGTATGTTAGACAGAGCCGGTCCTGACTACCCTGACTTGTGAGCCATAAGAATCATTTTTATTTCTCAGACAGTCCTCCCATCCCATTTCCCACTCTGTACTTCCACTACAATGCTTCTACTCTTCTGAGAAGGCTTTCCACAAGGTTTAGGAGTGTGTTTATGGGAATCTTTGATTATTCTTCCAGGAGCACATTTGTAAGGTCAGACACTGATGTTAGACGAGAAGGCCTGGCTCACAGTCTCAGCTCTAATTCATCCCAAAGGTGTTCTATCGGGTGGAGGTGCAGGCCAGTCAAGTTCTTCCACACCAAACTCGCTCATCCATGTCTTTATGGATCGTACTTTGTGCACTGGTGCACAGTCATGTTGGAACTGGTTTGGGGCTGTTTTTCAGGAGTTAGACTCGGCCCCTCATTTCCAGTGAAAGGAACTCTTAATGCTTTAGCAAGACATGTTGGACAATTTCATGCTGCCAACTTTGTGGGAATAGTTTGAGTTGAAGTTGTTTTAGCTGCAAAGGGTGGGCCAGCATCATACTAAACCCTATGGATGAAGAACTGTATGTTACTCAAGTTCACATGCATGTGAATTTGGCAATGTAGTGTTTATATATATATATATATATATATATATATATATATATATATAGTGTGTGTATTGTGTTTATATATATATATATATATATATATATATATATATATATATATATATATATATACACACACACACACACACACACTGTTTATGTGTGTGTGTGTGTGTGTGTGTGTGTGTGTGTGTATAATAGATACTTTTTCCTCCCTCCGTTTCTCTCACATGAAAAAGCATCACAGTCGGTACTGAAGCTCCTCAGCAGTGTGGTAGCGGCCTCTCCGTATGTGCTGGTGACCATCATTCTGGGAGTGAAATGTTACACAGCTCGAAGTAAGAACTCAGTGTTCTTTATTAACCATAAAATTAAACCCTAACGTTTAATAAGAGGTTGATCTAAAGTGTATTATTTCACAGCTGAACCTACGGAGAACAAAAGGCCAGAATCAGTGATAGAGGCCGAAGCATCTTCCTGAGTCTTTCAGAGTCTTCTTTTTTTTTTATTTTTTAAATAAACTAGCTTTTAAAAAACAACAGTCCCAAGTGTAACATACAAGACATTTGTGCATGTGTTCAGTCAGTAAGTGCAGTTTTAGTCTTGAGGGGCCTGTAAGATGGTTTCTGTTATTTTGCATTCCTGATTTTTTTGTATTGTATTACTTGTATGCATTTATTCTGTTAGATTTACTTTGTGTCATAGCTTTAGCTAGTGTTGTCATTTACTTTGTTTGATTAATTTATATTTATATATATATATATATATATATATATATATATATATATATATATATTTTTTTTTTTTTTTTTTTAAACTATAGTCAGTATTTATTTAATTATATAATTTGCTCTGGGATACATATAAAGGATGGTTTGATGCAGAGTTATGTCTTTGATAGAGTAAAGCTTATTTTGTAATGTTTTATAAAAGTAAATATCTAGGTAGATGCATTTTGTTGTTTAATAAATTTAATAAGCCTGAAGTTACTTTGGCTGTACTACACTTTAATAAATAAAATATGAAAAAATCTCCAAAAAGTTTCGTTTTTTTCCTAAATAACCCATGTTTTCATAAAGACAAGAAGCCATCTTTTCTTTTGTTAAGGTTTTACCCTTGTGACAGCAGCTCAGGTCCCATATTAACTAAACATCTCAGAGTAGGAAATCTCCTAAGTGGCCAGTGATGCAATTTTAGTCCTACTTTTAGGAGTAGGACTAAGGAAAATGGCATTCAAATCAATGAAAAACTGCTTTGTGGGCATCATCTATTACAGATATTAAAATAATTGCATTTATGTATAAACTTATATATAAATGCAATACTATAACTACCTTATAGGTCAAGAGAGCAATGTATAGTGAAATGGATATTTACAATGGTGATTATAGAGATATACAAATATGATGACACAACTGAACATAGTCAATATAACAAACAGATTCACTTACAGGCAATGTCTTCTCAAGGGATAACATTGAGTATGGCAAAGGATTTTCCTAGGTTACAACATGCTCTACCCATTGCTTTCTCTACATTACTTCCTGAAACACACACTCACTTCCTGTCACATGTCACTTAAAAAAATAACCAGCATGGGTCAATAAACAACTTTACCTACAATTGGCAGGGCCAGAACACTTTCGCATCTGGACATTGGAAAAGGGAATTATGCAAAGCTTCTTTTTATCGACTACAGCTCAGCTTTTAACACTGTAGTCCTTTCCCAAATCATCATGAAGTTCAGTGAACTGAGGCTTGGTCACTCATTATGCTCCTGGATTAAGCATTACATTAAACATCGGATCACCTCAAGGTTGTGTTCTGAGTCGCCTGCTCTTCTCTCTCTACACCCATGACTGCTATGCTCGACACAGCTCCAACTCAATTGTGAAATTCTAGAATTATACAGTGGTGGTTGGTCTGATCCAGAACAACGTGGAGACAGCTTATCTGGAGGAGACAGTAGCACGATTTTATTGGTGTAAGATCAATAACTTAGACTGAAATGTATCAAAGAGCAAGGAGATGGTGGTGGGCTTCAGGAAAGGAAAGCAGGTCTCCCAGTATACGCTGCTCAAGGACTTTAGTGGAGAGGGTGACCAGCTACAAGTATCTGGGAGTCCATATCTCTGAGGACTTATCCTGGACACTCTTCACTGGTGAAGAAGTCTAGGCAGCGCTTGTACTTCAGACAGCTGAGGAAGTTCAGGATCTCCTAAGGTCTGCGTAAAAACTTCTACACCTAGTCTGTTGTCTTTGGGAATATTATCGTCTTTTATGGGACTGCTGTATGGGAACAGCAGCTCCCAGGACAAAAATGATTTAATGAGAGTGATCAGGTGTGCCGAGCGCATCACTAGGACTAAACACATCTACAGGACATTTACATCAGGCAGTGCAGGTCCAGGGGACAGCGCATCCTAAAAGACATTCACTACCCAAATCACAATCTGTTTCAGTGGCTGCCATCTGATAAGAGACTCCGATCACTCAGGTCACGTACTGAAAGACAGAACAGCAGCTTTTTTCCATCAGGCTATAAGGATATTAAACACATAACCTTACCAATGAATGACAAATTCAGCACAGTCACTTTAACACATTTTATCACATATTATTGCACTAGTATCACATTTTACATCATAATTCTGTATAATTTATAATTATAATATATTGTATACAATTTATTTTATAGTCTTCTTAGTCTTATTTTTATTTTGTACACTGTAAACCCTAATGTTGTCTTTACTTATACAATCAAGTAATGTTGACTAAACATTACTTAAAATTTTGCATTTTGGACCCATCACTTAAAAATATAAGTTCATTTAACTTATTTACCATCAAAATGCATAAACTTAAGATTTTAAGTGTTGTGAACTCAAAATCATGATTAATCCTTTGGGGGAAAAAACATTTTCAAAAGGTCAATTTTCACAAATGTGAATGTGGCGTGGGCGGGGCGGCTGCTGACGACCAGCATGCTTTGCGGGGATGTCGGTGTGTTCACCATGTTGGGGAAGGGTGTTTGGGTTAGTGGCTTCGGCCCTGTTTGTGTGTGTGGGCAAGGGTTGACGTGTGAAACATGCTCCAGTTCGTGCTGAGGCTGAATTGGATGGTGGTTTCTGTGAGAATGTACTGCTCATGCCGTACATGCTGTGTGCCTAATAAAGTACTCTCCAACATTCTTTCCGGCGGAAAATTGTGGCGTTTTGTCAATAAAAAAAATCTAAGCTTAAAAATGCTGTTCATTGTTTTATTTCAGTTCGGTGTGCACAAAGCTTGCAGTCAAATATAAGAACATTGTTTAACAGGTTTAAGTTACATTTTCATGTTGAGTTAACTTAAATATATAAGTACACTTAAAAAAAATGTATACCAAGTGAACGCAATTTTTTAAGTACATTAAATAAGTGCTAAGTTTGTTGAACTAAATGATTTAAGTACAGTCTACAAAACCGCCAAGTTAAGTAAACTTAAATATGCAAGTTTTGGAAGATTCCATTACTTAATTAAATTGAGGCAACGAGTTTACTCAATCAAATTAGTCCAATTAACTTATTAGGGTTTTCAGTGTACTTATTCTTTTTTTTCTTCTTAAAAATCTGCACAGTCTGAAGTTTAATGCAATTGCATTTTACTACTGTTGTACTTGTACAACCATATATGTGACAAATAAAATTCTTGAATCTTGAATGTGTAGGCTGCTTTGCGTCTCTCAGTGTCGTGAACAGTGACATCACACTTGCTCAAGGGCCCAACAATGTAAACCTGGTGGAGCTGAGACTTAAACTGCAAATCTTAATTCAGTGACTTAAACTTAATCCTTAACTTTTTGAGCCACCACTGGTGCAGTCCTAGTCCTCGCTGAAAGTAAATTATTTTTTTTAAAAATGACCAAAAAAAACAGTTTTTACTTTGTCGTTGTGGAATATTATGAGCAGAATGATGAGGGGGAAAAAAAGATTTTAATACATTTTATGATGAGTTTAAAATATTGTAGCGTTTTTCACCGCTAAGCAGGCACTTGGAGAGACGGGTGAGCTTCCTTGCTGCCCAATGCAAATGGCTGGGAGTAATTTATTTTCTAACAGCACGTAATAACAACAAAAGCACATTCAATCAGTTTATAAACACACGTCTAACTCACACACACACACCCTGGCCGAAGCCACTAACCCAAACACCTTTCCTCGACAGGATGAACACCTAACAACCCCTCCCGCAAAGCATGATGGTTACTAGTGCAAAACCCCGCCCACGCCACAATATAATAAATGTGGACAATCCAAAAGGGTCTGAAACTTTGCTTTGGCACTGAATATACTACAGTTACAATATTTTATTACAATGGCACCCAGTATATCTCTGTGGGATATACTGTATTAGGCAGAAAGTGAACCTTTTTTCTTGAAGTTGATGTGTTAGAAGGAGAGAAAAAAAGGGCAAAAGTAAGGATATGGGCTTTGAGTGATTTTAACCTACTGATGATAAAATATAGAAAAGGCCATGTAAGGTATGATTATATTATAATTTTGGAATCCGCAGAAGCTCAATGGTCCTTGCACAACCTATCCTGGGCACGCAAACCTCTGAAGGAACATGCATTTCGGTTTATTAATCCTTGCACCTGGTTTAGGTTTAGTTTTCAGTTTGCACCGTTTGTTCGGTTTGTATATCTGTTATGTTACAACTATATTATAACACTCAAAAAGATCTTTTATTTGGGGTAAAGTGACTGCTGTGCATTACTTTGTTCAGCAGAGCCTCTGTTTCATTGAATAATCCATGACTTTTCATAAATATGTAAGACCTATTGACCTCTCAGGTGACACCACACACACACACACACACACACACACACACACACACACACACACACACACACAGATAACAGAGACTGACAACTTCTGACAACAGCACACCCCTCCTAAACAGCACAGCAATAAGCATTTACATACATCTGAACAAAGTCATGTACATAAAACACTGATCAACTGTGTTTGACTCCACAGAACTCGATCAGGTGACCGAATATTTAGTCAAAATTCAAAATTCTGTTAGACCTTAGATAAGGTATCTTCAGTTAAATGGTAAATGTTTAGAGATAAGAAACTCGCTCCCTGGTATAATGACCACAGACCTTTTAAAACAGACCGCTCAAAATTTAGAATGTGAATGGCGTGAAACTAAATTGTTAGTTTTTCAAATAGCATGAAAGGAGAGCATCCTGAATTATAAAAAAGCTCTCAGTGGTGCTAGATCGATATATCTCTCCTTATAGAAAAGAACGAAAATAATTCTAGATTTTTATTTAATACCATAGCAAAATTAACTAGAAATAAGATCACTGCAGAAATCTCCACAAAAACAACATACAGTTATGAGGACTTCATGAACTTTTTCAATAACAAACTCATAAATATTACAATTCGAGAAAAGATAGTATCACAGTAGCTATGTGCATATCTACATAGAAATAGCATAAACAAACTGTATCAGTCAGTCTTTAGGCCTTATCAAAGCACAGAGACAGCACTTGTAAAGTAGTAAATTACCTCCTTTTGGCCTCTGATCAGGGTTGTGTAACTATACTTGTGTTACTTAACCTCAGTGCAGCTTTTCACACCACTGATCATAGTATTCTTTACAGATTGGAAAATGTAGTAGGAATTAACCCTCCTATTATCTTTGGGGTCATTTTGACCCCATTCAATGTTTAAAGTCCTCAAATAAATGATTGACCTATATGCAGTAGGTAGACAAGCGGTATTCTACATTCTACATCCGCGGCGCTCGGCAACAGCATTTGGGTTTGTGCGTTTGCTGGCTTTTACCGCTGAGTGGCGCTATATAACTATAGACTGACACCTCAGGCCTTAGTTCATTCTCTCCAGGATTAATGAGCCGCAGCTCCTTTAGAGCAGCACCTAGTAGCGGATAAAATCAAGTGAAACATTGTAATTAAAGAATTCATAATCACAGTACTAAAAGTACAGTACAAATTTATAATTTAAATTAATATAAAATATTTTTAGAATTGAATTTAAGCAACGTAAACCTTAACAAAGTGAGTCTTTAGATTTTATTATGTGTAATTACAAAAACTACACTTGTAGGGTTTTGTGTCATCTTAAATTTTGTATATGTTCTTTAAATTTGTAGTAGATTTATTACCTGAAATAAGTGAAATTAAATGACCATAAAATTAAAACATTGTCAGATTAATGTGCAAAAACTATATAGTAAACCTATATAAGCTACATAGCCTTTATAAGACTCAACTTTTATTTAAGTGCACTCACAATGATGACAAAACCTTATGATTTTGTTAAATAACTAAAGTAAACAGGGTGCGCTATTCTGTATTGTTTTCGGTGAACTTCAGCGCGTCAGAAAATGAACCAAAACTCTGTGTATACTCGCCTCACAGACGTGAAAAATATACAGGTCCTTCTCAATAAATTAGCATATTGTGATAAAGTTCATTATTTTCTGTAATGTACTGATAATTAGACTTTCATATATTTTAGATTCATTACACACAACTGAAGTAGTTCAAGCCTTTCATTGTTTTAATATTTATGATTTTGGCATACAGCTCATGAAAACCCAAAATTCCTATCTCAAAAAATTAGCATATCATGAAAAGGTTCTCTAAACGAGCTATTAACCTAATTATCTGAATCAACTAATTAACTCTAAACACCTGCAAAAGATTCCTGAGGCTTTTAAAAACTCCCAGCCTGGTTCATTACTCAAAACCGCAATCATGGGTAAGACTGCCGACCTGACTGCTGTCCAGAAGGCCATCATTGACACCCTCAAGCAAGAGGGTAAGACACAGAAAGACATTTCTGAACGAATAGGCTGTTCCCAGAGTGCTGTATCAAGGCACCTCAGTGGGAAGTCTGTGGGAAGGAAAAAGTGTGGCAGAAAACGCTGCACAACGAGAAGAGGTGACCGGACCATGAGGAAGATTGTGGAGAAGGACCGATTCCAGACCTTGGGGGACCTGCGGAAGCAGTGGACTGAGTCTGGAGTAGAAACATCCAGAGCCACCGTGTACAGGCGTGTGCAGGAAATGGGCTACAGGTGCCGCATTCCCCAGGTCAAGCCACTTTTGAACCAGAAACAGTGGCAGAAGCGCCTGACCTGGGCTACAATGAAGCAGCACTGGACTGTTGCTCAGTGGTCCAATGTACTTTTTTCGGATGAAAGCAACTTTTGCATGTCATTCGGAAATCAAAGTGCCAGAGTCTGGAGGAAGACTGGGGAGAGGGAAATGCCAAAATGCTTGAAGTCCAGTGTCAAGTACCCACAGTCAGTGATGGTCTGGGGTGCCATGTCAGCTGCTGGTGTTGGTCCACTGTGTTTTATCAAGGGCAGGGTCAATGCAGCTAGCTATCAGGAGATTTTGGAGCACTTCATGCTTCCATCTGCTAAAAAGCTTTATGGAGATAAAGATTTCATTTTTTAGCACGACCTGGCACCTGCTCACAGTGCCAAAACCACTGGAAAGTGGTTTACTGACCATGGTATTACTGTGCTCAATTGGCCTGCCAACTCTCCTGACCTGAACCCCATAAAGAATCTGTGGTATATTGTGAAGAGAAAATTGAGAGACGCAAGACCCAACACTCTGGATGAGCTTAAGGCCGCTATCGAAGCATCCTGGGCCTCCATAACACCTCAGCAGTGCCACAGGCTGATTGCCTCCATGCCACGCCGCATTGAAGCAGTCAATTCTGCAAAAGGATTCCCGACCAAGTGCATAACTGAACATAATTATTTGAAGGTTGACTTTTTTTGTATTAAAAACACTTTTCTTTTATTGGTCGGATGAAATATGCTAATTTTTTGAGATAGGAATTTTGGGTTTTCATGAGCTGTATGCAAAAATCATCAATATTAAAACAATTAAAAGGCTTGAACTACTTCAGTTGTGTGTAATTAATCTAAAATACATGAAAGTCTAATGTTTATCAGTACATTACAGAAAATAATGAACTTAATCACAATATGCGCATTTTTTTGAGAAGGACCTGTATACTTATAGAAAGCAAAATGTCTGCTTTTATATAAACTAATGGAAAACAAATTTTTAGATTATGTAATTCGTATGAAAAGTGAATTGTAGGCACATCCACTTCTGCGGAGACGACGAGATGACATTATCACCTTCATCACAGCCGAAACCAAAGAAATCACTAATTTATCAATGAATTATTAAAATGGTCAGAGTGAGTCTCCTTGCTGTTTTTCCTGACGCATTTATAATCATTAGTCTAATTCTGCCGGTGCGCTCTGGAAAACTTTATGCGTGCGGTTGAGCGCTGATTAGACTACGTAGGAAATTAAAGGAGGATCACGATGCCGAATCAAAATCCCGAGCCCAAACCTCATTTAAATTAAATTAACAAATATTTGAAGTAGATAACAATAGCCCACATTTATAAAAGCATTTTATTTAGACTATAAAAAAATAATCCTGCATCTGTTTTAGGTGTTTCAGCTGCCACTGTTCTTATACGGCTCTTTATCGGAGTAAATCATACAGTAACAAGCCTGTAAATTTCAATGTAAAACAGTATGAATAAATTGTTTAAATGTATGTATCATGAGCTATTGATCAGTGATTTATGTAAACGACTCTTCAGATCTAAGTAAATGATCATTGCTGCGCTGTGTGTGTGTGTGTGTGTCTGTGTCTGTGTGTGTTTGTTGAAAAGTGTCAATAGAAAAGCTTACATAGGTCTTACATATTCATGAAAAGTCGTGGATTATTCAGTGAAACAGAAGCTCTGCTGAAAAAAAGTTAGGCACATCAGTCACTTTACCCCAAATAAAAGGCGGTAAAATGAATAAACCGAGATGCGTGTTTCTTAGCCCCACCCCCGTGAACACAACGTATTCAGAGAAAAGCGCCCCCGTGAGAGGTTGTGCTCGGACCACTGAGCTGCAGATTCCAAAATTGACAGTGTTAACGTTTTTTAATCGCTGGAATGGAAGAAATGGAAAGTTTCCTCATCATAACATGCCTTGTATTGTTTTTAATCACTCTATACACAACCCGTGATTTTTATGCTATTTTAGAGATGGAAAATACAAATGGAATATATATATATATTTTTTTTCCTTTTTTATAAAATATAAACTTTCAAAAAATTTTTAAAATACCAAAGAAAATGATTGTGTATAGAGTGATTACAACCAATACAATTTGTTATGATAAGGAAAATCTCCATTTCTTCTATTCCAAGGATTAAAAACAGTAACAATGTCAATTTTAGAATCCAGAAGATGAAATTTACACAAATTTAAAAAGAGGCCTGAATCACTGCAGTTCTTCAACCCTCAGGTCAAGGTCTTAAAGTGGGGAGAGGTGCAGTTCAGTTTCTCTGAATGTATAGGTGATAAAAGCTGAGTAATAAGAGTAATAAGAATAAGAGGCTCTGATTATACTCCATAAATATTAAAGAGGAGGAAATAAACAACAATAGCCCATGTTTAGAAAAGCATTTTTATTTAGACTATAAAAAAAGAATCCTGCATCTATTTTTAAGTGTCATAATGACGAAAAAACTTTATGATTTTGTTAAATAAAAATAGTAAACAGGGTGCGCTGTTCTGTATTGTTTTTCGGTGAACTTGGCCCCGTCAGAAACTGAACCGAAACTCTGTATATACTCGCCTCACAGACGTGAAAAAATATATACTGTACTTACAGAAAGCGAAATGTCTGCTTTTAAACTAATGGAAAACAAATTTTATGCGCATCCACAGGATTACTTTCATCACTACAGCCGAAACCAAAGAAATCACTAATTTATCAAAGAATTATTAAAATGGTCTCCTTGCTGTTTTTCCCCTGGCGCATTTTTTAACTTTATGCGCGCGGCTGAGCTCTGATTAGACTAGGTGGGAAGTTAAAGAGGAGGATCACGATGCCAAGCCCATCGAAATCCCAAGCCCAAACCTCATTTAAATTAAATGAACAAATATTGAAAGTAAACAACAATAGCCCACGTTTAGAAAACGTTTAGAAATTCTTTCCGAGGCTGCGTTGGGCCGGTGTTATGCGCAGAGCGCCGGGAGATTTCCTGAAGCTAAAATCTCTAAAAACTACACCTGTGACAGAATAACAGTAATATTTCTAACATTTTGCAGGCTGCCTTTTGGAGAAACCAGTGAATAAAGAATTAAAAGAGGACAATGCAGTGCAGATAAGATAAGGGTGATGTGCTCGTAATCTTTGGTTTCAGTGAGGACTCTCGCTGCTATTCTGGTTTAACTGAAGCTTGTTTATGCACCTAGTTGAACAACTAGACAGTAAGGCGTTACAATAAATAGTCCAACCTAGAGGTGATAAAAGCATGAACTAGTTTGCATCTGCATCTGTATAGTCTGCATCGTTTAGTGACAATATATTTCTTATCTTGGCAATATTCCTGAGATAAAAGAATTCTATCCTGGTAATATTATCTACATGAGCTTCAAATGAAAGGCTGGAATCTATAATCACACCGAGGTCTTTTACTGTTGCACTTAATGGAACACAAAGGCCATTTAAAGTTACAGTGCGATCAGAAAGCTTACTTCTAGCTGCTTGTGGTCCTATGACTAAAATTTCTGTATTATCAGGATCAAGCAGAAGGAAGTTAATTAACATCCAATCTCTTATGTCCTGCACACATTGTGGAACTTAAGTAAGCTGGTTTTTCTCATCTGGTTTTGCTGAGACGTATAACTGTGTGTCATCAGCATGACAATGAAAACTAATACCATGTTTACGAATTATGTTGCCCAGAGGAAGCATGTAGAGAAAAAAAAAAGCAGTGGGCCTGAACCCTACACCAAACTTCACTTAAGAACATCTAGAATAATCACTATTTAAATCTACAAACTGATAATGATCAGTCAAATAGGATCTGAGCCAAGAAAGGGCCGTTCCCTTAACCCTTCTGTTACCTTCAAATTCACTAACATCTTCCTTCCTTATTCTTGGGGTCAATTTCACCTCAGCAATTTAAACCTCCAGAAAATTATCAATATTAAAATTATTACCCAAGTTTATGTGTCAAGTTCTTTTATGTTTATTTGTAGATTATTTAAATAGCCCTTTAAATTAAACAATAAGCCCCACCCACCCTCGTTATACATCCTGAATACCTGTTACGCAACTATGGAGAAATATGCAGATCACTGACTTAAAAACTCACTGACTGACCTAAAATTAGAGATAGATATCTTTTTATTGTTTAACTGACTTTAAACTATTTCTAAATATTTTTTTTTGTTATCTATAACATTTAGAATGAAAAACAATTTTTGTTATCAAAAATAAAAACATGTAATATGTTCGGGGTCAATTTGACCCCAGGAAAAGACAATTAAAAAAAATATATTTTTTTTTAAAAGACAATTTTAAAAAATTTGAAGAATTATATTCAATTCAATTCAATTTTATTTATATAGCGCTTTTAACAATAGTCATTGTCTCAAAGCAGCTTCACAGAAAAAAAAAAAATAAAAATTAAAGAACTTTATACAACAAAAATGAAAAATCTGAACCAGAGCTATTGATATTTATTGTATAATAATGAGTAAAAAAAATGGGTTTCCTTCTGGCTCTCCCTTTTAGTTATGTTGTCATAATTAATCCTGCCGGAGTCCTTGCTTGCATTCTGCACTAAATATACATTTACATTATACATTGTGTGACTGTGACCATACCTAACTGCCGTCTCTCCTTCTCTTCTGCTTTCTTTCTCTCTCTTTCTCTCTCTCTCTTTAACTCTCTCTGTTGAGCTACAGTGGTTAATCAATCGGAATGTAGGTCCTACCGTCGCCGCGCTCGGCGGTACCGTTTGGCTTTGTGCGTTTGCTGGCTTTTACCGTTGAGTGGCGCTATATAACTACAGGCTGACGCCTCATGCCTTAGTTCATTCTCTGCTGGATTAATGAGACAGAGTTTTAGAACTGCACGTAGTAGCGGATAAAATCAAGTAAAACATTGTAGTTAAACAAATTTATAATCACAGAACTAAAATTACAGTACAAATGTAGAATTTAAATTAAATTAAATCTTATTAGGATCAAATTTAAACAAAATAAATGTTAACACAGTGAGCCTTTAAATTTTATCACGTGTAATTAGAAAAGACGCGTGTAGGGTTTTGTGTCGTCTTATATCTTGTGTTCTTTAAATTTATAGTAGATTTATTAACTAAAATATATGACCATAAAAATTATAACATTGTCAGGACGTTCTACTGCGTCAGCTGATGTTGGTCATTCAGCCCCGCTTGTGTTTGTGCGTTATTATAAGAATGAAATGCAGTAGACTGTTATGATCTGTAACGGATTCGACCCATGTTGCACGGGCGGCACCATAAAGCACGGACACGAGGCGAGGTCTTACGGGAAAGGGTAATTTATTTAGGTAAAATGGGGAAGGAAAGTGTTGAAGGGGGGAGAATGGAAAGAATAGGATAAAGGTTGTGCATGTGCAGTTCCGGGGGCTGTGCCACACTGGCATGCGGGCACACAGCTGACGCTAAGTGTTGGTGCGAGTGGCAGAACTGAGCACGCGGAGGCAGCGCTCCTGCACGCTCCCTCGTGACGGCGCTTCTCCCGCTGTCGATGGCCGGCGCGAGTTCTCGCTGATGCAAAAACCTAACCACACTTTTCCTCTTCGGCAGCGGGGCTGCGAGGGCGGGCACGGTGCGGGAGTGTAGATGCCGCGGGAGCTCGCGCAGCTCTTTCTCGCGCTGTCCTCAGCGCGGAGATCAAAGGGCGGAATTCTAGTGTCCTTGTTTAAAGTCCCTGGGGCGCGTCACATCTCCCCACTGACATGCTTTTTTTTATATTCTCCATTACATCACGTACTTCCCAGACCTCAGACAAACCTCCGCGCCTTGCTTTTATAATGCGGAGCAAGCCCGAGATCATATTAACGTTAATTATCGCCAGCCGGCACAAATAGGCGGCCCCGTCCCTTTGCCGCCTATTCAGGGAGCCTACGGAGTGAGGGAGTAGTTATAGTAGATTTGGGCGTACACCCATCACACGCGCACGCCGTGGCAGATCATCATAATTGTCCTAAACTTGTATTTCATAAGGTTTTCCGAGCGGTGGTACAGCGCAACGGGGGTCATTATTTACTATTAAACATTAAAGGAATTTACAAAACTTTATGCGTGCGATTAAGCGCTGATTCTACGTAGGAAAGTAAAGAAGAGGATCCTGATGCTCAACATTCCGGAGACCAAACCCCATTTAAATTAAATTAACAAATATTGCAAGTAAATAACAATAGCCCACGTTTAAAAAAGCATTTTTATTTAGATTATAAAAAATAATTCTGCATCTATTTTAGGTGTTCCAGCTGCCACTGTTCTAGAATTCAAATTAAATCAAATCTTATTAGGATAAAATTTTAGCACAATAAATGTAAACACAGTGAGCCTTTTGATTTTATCACTTGTAATTAGAAAAAAAGTGTGTATGGATTTGTGTCATCTTATTTCTTGTGTTCTTTAAATTTATAGTAGATTTATTAACTGAAATAAATGACCATAAAATTAAAACAGTGTTAGGACGTTCTACTGCGTCAGCAGATGTCGGTCTTTCAGCCCCGCTTGTGTTTTTGCGTTATTATAAGAATGAAATGCAGTAGACTGTTATAATTTGTAAGGAGTTCGACCCATGTTACTCAAACAACTCAGTTCAGGTGTAAGTAAATGGATAGAAAGTAAATGTCTGTGCTGTTTGGGAGAGGGACATGCTAATGATTTGGTCGGCTCTGTGTGTGTGTGTGTGTGTGAGAGAGGGGTGTCGCGGTCGTTTTCAGTGAAACAAAGGCTCAGCTGAAAAATGTTAGGCACATCAGTCACTTAACCCCCAATAAAAGGTATTTGAGTGTTATGATAGTTGTAATATAACAGATGCGCACTGAATACTAAACCTAAACCAGGCACGGAGATTAATGAACCAAGATAGCCCCCATACCCGTTTAAAAAAAAAAATACCAAAGAATATTATTGTGTATAGACTGATTAAAAACAATGCAATTTATGCTATCATAAGGAAAATAACAAGTTCTTCCATTCCAATGATTAAAAAAGGTAACAATGTCAACTTTAGAATCTAGAATCCAGGAGATTAAAATTTCACAAATTGAAATCACTGAAAGTCTCCAGAAGAGCCTCAGATTCAAGAGGTTTTTAAAGTGGGGAGAAGTGCATTTCAGTTCCTCTGAATGTATAGGTGAGAACAGCCGATTCACACCTGGGGAGGGTGAATAATTTGTATTTGAATGTTGTCTGGCATTGTAAAGCACTATAGTGACACTAAAAGAACAACCCAGGATTAATAGGAATTCTTATACTGCATAAACATTATTTAGCACAAAAAAATTCCTCGCGCTCGGGAAAACTATGCGTGCGGTTGAGCGCTTTTTTAGAAGTTTTCAATACAAAGCTTATAATGCCCACATGACATGACGGAATAAGGCACGGCTGGTGATGATTGGGGTTTGTTGGGTTACAGTGGATTTTACTACGCGGTGTGAGTGCAATGGCCATCCGTCTGCTCGCGCTGACTCTGCTCTCCGCGGATGGCCGTACCGCCCCTCTCCCACCTCTCGCTCCTTTGAAGTCCCCGGGGCGCGTTCCATTTGCCCTGCTTGCATGCCGCACTTCCGCGTTGTTGCACGCGCGCTGCATACACAGCGCGTAGTAAAATCCACTTTAGCCCAACAAACCCCGAGTATTTTATAGCGCGGGGTGCAAGCCCGGGCAACGATAGCAACGATAGCTCACCAGTCATGTGTAATTCTGCGGTCCCGCTGCTTCGCATGTCTGAAGGGGAGGCCGCCTAACTAGTGAGCGAGGAGCGATATTGATTTGGGCGCACGCCGTGACAGGCTGAAAAAACTGTTGTCAGATTAATGTGCAAAAACTATATAAGACTACATGGCATTTATAAGACTTAAGTTTTATTTAAGCGCACTCACAATAACGAAAAAACTTAATGAATTTGTAAGTGTTGTGATTTTGTAAGTGTTGTAAGCTGCGCTGTTCTGTATTGTTTTTGGTGAACTTGAGCGCGTCAGAAAATGAACGCAAACGTTTTTATAAATGGTCAGAGTCAGTCTGCTTGCTGTTTTCCCGACGCATCCATAATCATTAGTCTACTTCTGCCGGTGCACTCTGGAAAACTTTATGCATGCGGCTGAGCGCTGATTAAAACTATGGAGTAAATTAAAGAGGAGAATCACGATGCCGAGTCGAAGTCCTGAGCCCAAACCTCATTTAAATTAAATTAACAATTATTATAAGTAAAAAAACAATAGCCCATGTTTAGAAACCGTTTATAAATTCTTTCCGACATGAGTTGGCCCGGTGTTATGCGCAGAGCGCCGGGAGATTTCCTGAAGCTCAGAAATCACTGGGCATGTTTTCTAAATAGCCGCTATCTTTAATAACTGATGGAGGTTTTGATCTGTATATACACGCATTCCTGCCTAAACAACTCTTAAAACTACACCTGTAACACAATAAACAGTAATATTTCAAACATTCTGCAGGCTGATATTTGGAGAAAGGAAAGAATAATGAATAAACCAGTTGTTGGGTCAAAATAACCCAACCAGGTGTTCATTTGTAAACTACATCTCATATGAGCCAACATGAGCAACCCAACAATGTGTTTAAAGTACCTGAAATAATCCAGAACTTAAATAACAATAAACCGATACAGAGATACGCTGTATAACGGTCACTGTTTTTTTATTTACGGCAACGAGCGAAAATGTCACTTTGCGCCACCTGGCGGCCATTTTACGAATGACTTTGAAATGCAACTGATTTATTCTGGCCGCTGACGTTTTTACGCGGCGGTGAGCGCGACGGTAATAACCATTCCAATTGATCAACTACTGTATACAGTACATGTTGCTCCTGAGCTGCCAGAGATGCAGACCCCCTCTGCCCTCAGGACCTGTCTGACTCTTCCTGGTGTCCTGCTTCTGGTCTGTCTGGGATGCATGTGGTGACTGAGGATGGTTTCACTTTTTCACAAACAGACGGTCCTGGCCTGGGCTGATGCTGACAGCTGTTCTCGGATGACTCGTGACTGCAGTCACTCGATAGTTCAAGGCTGGAATTTTCCACAGTCTACCTGAGCCTCCAATAACAAACCTGGACTCCGTATTAACTTAAATACATCTCCTGTTATACTGAACTTCCAGCCTCCTAACACACAGTATGACTGTAGTTCAATCCCTGCTTTGTCATCATTGTGAGTGCATTTAAATAAAAGTAGAGACTTATAAAGGTTATGTAGCTTTTATAGTTTTATTATATAGTTTTTGCACATTAATCTGACAATAAATGTAGCACTCACTTTTTCCAGGCCAAAATCTGTTTTCTGGCTGTGCTAATGCTACACATGAAAAAAATCTAAAGGCTCACTGTGGTAACATTTACTTTGCTAAAATTCCATGCAAATAAGAAATTCCTACATTTAATATAAACTCTAAATTTGCACTGTAATTTTTGTACAGTGATTATGAATTTGTTTGCTACTGCGTGCAGCTCTAAAGGAGCTGCAGCTCATTAATCCTTGAGAGAATAAACTAAGTCTATAGTTTATAGGTATAGTGCCACTTTACAGTGGAGCAAAGAAATGCAGACCCCTAATGCTGTCGCCGCAAGCAACACGATGGTAAAACTGTTATTCTGGTTGAGTACCATCTGTATGCAAAGTGCAGGGAAATTGGTAGCACATCAATATACGTATGAAGTGATTAAATTACTTGAATAAATTAGTTGGCCAATTTTGGAATTGTCTGTTAAAATCTATGAAGTATTCTGGCACAGGATAGAATACTTGAAGTATTCTTTAAAGTACAATTTTGGAATTCTGTTAATGTTAGCCCCAAAACATTAGTGTTGTTAACTGGGTGATGTAAATAAATTGCCTATGCTAATTTTTACCTTTGAACTTGATGTTAGCATTAGCTACTGTCTATATGTATTAATGTTTGCATTAAAAATTACTAGGTATCTACTTAATGTGGTTTTCATACAAATAAGTTACATATATAACATTTGTAGATGGATTTGTAGATCACATTGATGCAACTCTGAAGCCAAACTACCATGGCCGTTTTATGATATCACTTAACAAGTATTGAAATGCCACTACTCCTTAACAGTACCTCTGTTTTTCTCAAACTTTTGTTAGCTAAGTGTTTGCATAGTCATGTGTCGTCTGGTGGCTACGGGGCATTGCTATGCATTTACAGCATTTTCTAAATACTGCAAAATTCGGTTAAGTAATATTAAACAAAACTTTACTCTTTTGTTTCTTTTTTTATGTTTATGTAAGATCATGTGATTGTGCCTCAGTAAAGGTAAATTTTTGGCTCAGCTTGAATCTATTAGTTATCATTAAGGTATGTGTCTTTAAGATTTTTAAGTACAGTGTTACCAGTTGTCTCACCAAATTTCATTGTAAGAAGTTGGACCAAGAATACAATATTAATTTATTAATATTAACATAGCAATGACAATTTTCAGCAATTTGTGCTGCATTGGCTTTTCTGTGTGATAGAACCAGGTGGGCCAGAGCTTTGGTCTCTGGGTGATGGGTTATGGTTGAGTGAACTGGTGTATAGTTGTTGATCAATTCTGGTGGTGGTGTTGGTGTAATGGCTGACAGGTGTAAGTTGCTGTTTATCTATTGGCAGCCCTATTGATGTCTCCGTGGTGCAGCATTTTCTCCACATGCTGATAATGGTCTTTATGGTGTAAAGTAAAAATTCTGAGATCATGTACCTGTTTTGTAAGCGTTTTTGGAATCAGCAGTCACATAAAACCAAGAACATGAAAAAAATAAGACATTTAACAGAAGCATCTTATCTTTATTTGGTGTTAATGTATATAATTTTATTAATGACAGGTGTATAATAATTAAATTTTAACATGAATTTGAATCTTCTTCTTCTTCTTTGTCTTTCGGCTGTTCCCTTTCAGGGGTCGCCACAGCGAATCATCTGCCTTCATCTAACCCTATCCTCTGCATCCTCTTCTCTCACACCAACTAACTTCATGTCCTCTCTCACTGCATCCATAAATCTCCTCTTTGGTCTTCGTCTAGACCTCCTGCCCGGCAGTTCCAACCTCAGCATCCTTCTATATATATATTTACAATCTCTCCTCTGAACATATCCAAACCACCTCAATCTGGCCTCTCTGACTTTATCTCCAAAACATCTAACGTGGGTTGTCCCTCTGATGAACTCATTGTTGATCCTATCCATCCTTGTCACTCCCAAAGAGAACCTCAACATCTTCAGCTCTGCTAATTGAATGTTATTGGTAAATTAGAGGTGCAGTCACATGCACCATTGTATCAGTGTGCACTCTTGTGTAACCAAGATATTGTACATTATTTAAATCTATTTAAATGTTTTTCTTACTTTAAACTTGTATTCATTTCTGTATCATTTTACAGAAATCTCACATTTTTCTTATTTAAAAAATATGTCTAAAATCCTTTCACAATCTACAATCCTTTTATCATTTTGAAAGAGGAGTGTAGAATTTAAACCTGCATTAACTCTATCTCTATCTCTCTCTCTCGCTCTCTCTCACACACACACACACACACACACACACACCCAAACACATTGTTTTTAGAAACACAGGAAGTTTTAAGTCTTTAGCACAGACACGTCTCACTCAGTCAGTCATCAGTAGGACAAGATGGAGCTCCGTCCACTCTGTGTGATGCTCTGTGAGTAAATGTTCTCTGTCTGTCTTCATTACAATGACTGAATTACGTCATGCCATCAGGTTCTGTGTGATTATTTATTTATTTATATTTCAGGATACTGATTTTAGAGTAAACGGTACATTCTGCCCTGTGTGGTGTGTTTATATTCAGTCCAATGTGTTTTATGAGTAAAATATTAAATAGTTATTAAACAAACCCTATTTATACCACTTACATGCTGGTGTCTCACATTACAGCAGAACATCACAGCTGATGATTTTAACTGTTATGCATTGGTAGATTGTTGTTTAGGATTTTATATTTAACACTTTATATTTGTTTGGTGATGTTTTCTACACTCTCTCATCTGTGAAGTAGAAAGAAAAAAGTTGTTCTTGTAAATATACTAAAAACTTTGCCTTAGAGTCCGTGTCAAACAGACAGGACATCAAGCAAAAATTATAATATTTGGTTAAATTAATTTAGGACAGTCACATATTGATTTGTTATGTTTATACTGTACTGTTTCTGTAAACTTTTTCCCACCCTACTTTTTGAGATTTCAAGTTGAAAAAGCAGACATTGATAAAAGGAAACTGTTTATTACAGCTACAACATTAGTGACACCAGACGCTAGTTTGACATTTTGGACCCTGCTGAGGTAGTCATTGGTAGTCAATATGTTAAGGATTTTACATTTTATATTTATTCTATTTGTGTGATATTTTCTGTACTGTATTATTTATAAAGTGAGGAACTCAGCATGTCTTGCCATTAGACAAGAGACTGTGACAAGCGGACAGGAGATCAAGTAAAATCAAGAGTTTGTGAATAAGAGACATTTATTCAGCATATTGATATATAAATGTCTCTGTGTTTAACATCAGATCAGAGCAGCTGCAGCCTTACATACATTCATTCAAGATTAAAATAGAGTGTGATTACAACAAACAAATCATATTACACTACCATGTTGTTGACTTTTTTGTGCTGATTGGTCAGAATGTATTGATTAATTTTCTATAACAACACCTCTGATAATAATACAGGCTGTACTATTACAAAGCACAGATTCATATTATTGTTCTTACTCTTTATTTTGTG
This sequence comes from Clarias gariepinus, assembly GCF_024256425.1. Lineage (NCBI taxonomy): Eukaryota > Metazoa > Chordata > Actinopteri > Siluriformes > Clariidae > Clarias > Clarias gariepinus. The sequence goes on along the minus strand of NC_071100.1, from coordinate 16,982,765 downwards.
CACACTGAACTGTGAAAACCTCATACAGTATATAAATGTAGATTAAGATAGATTGTTCCTTAGTAACATGGTAACGTTGTTGCCTCTATGTTCTTTGAAAGTTCAGTTTTGGAGTACACATGTCATTAAAGGGAACATGTGCTTTAAGGTTTTATTATATTAGTGACAACTAGTTTGTGGTTTGTGCCTTGTGGTTGTCACACATCATCAAACATGGCTATAAATGGTAAAAACTACGGCATGTTCATTAATAAACATATGGATATATGAGTATGGAGTTCTTTGAGTGATAAGTCATCTTGGTCTTAAACATATCTTTCAGAATTTGTCAGGAATGAAAGATTGCAGGCAAGGCATAACTGCAGAAGTGAAGACATTTAAAAAATGAAAACAAACACAAGAACTAAATTTATCCACAAAGTGGTACAAAACTAACTAAGCATTCAGACACAGACAGTAAAGACAACAGGTGCCAGATACAGTAAAACCAATCCGAGCTGAGCTACGTCAGGTCAAGTCAAGTAGGTTTTTATTGTCAATTCAACCTTATAAAGTTCAGTACATTGTGAAACGAAACAACAGAGCGCCTCCCGTGGTCAAGGAAAACCCCCACTAAAATATTTTATTGTCTTTCCAACATAAAAGCTGTTGCGTGTGTCTTTATGGCGGAGTGTAGGTTTGGTCCAGAAACTGAACTGATTGAACATGGTATCCTTGAACCTGAGAGTCCTTAAACCCCAGAGAGGGGCCGCCACAAGATACTTGACCCCAGGCAGTGGGACAGACAGGAGATTGTTGAACTTATGTGGTGGGCCACCCAAGTATATTTGATTATAATTTAAAAAATGTCAATCTCCCAGTCTGAGATTGATTAAAGAGTAGCAGACAATTTTTTCTCGCACTAGCAGAATAAAGAGGTACAGGAACCATAGCGCGAACACAGTGTACTGAGTGGCAGTAAATTGCCATGGATACCAACCGCTGTAAAATGTATAAAAAGGTCATACTGACAGTCAGAAGAAATATAGTTACACATGGTGTATACTGCAGAGAAATATAGTTACACATGGTGAACAGGCTCTTTTCTAAAATAAAAAAATCAAAAGAAAGTTTTGTTGGTTTGTTTTGTTTTTGGTTTAGTTTTTTTTGTTTTCGGATTTGTTAATTTGGTTTAGAATTTGTTAATTTGTTTTCTGTTTTGTTAATTTGTATTGCACTTCTTGGCCAGTCCGATACAAACCGGAAAAGGTAGGTATAGTTTGCGAGTGAAATGCTTACCGCTGATTGGACGAGACATCTGTCACTCAAGATATATACAAAACTGACTTCAGGGCCACCGTAAGAACGCCATATTTGAAACCACAATAATGTTTGCACATTCATACACACACAAATCTACCGCTACTACAGTACTTCCTGTATATCTTGAGTGACAGATGTCTCGTCCAATCAGAGGTAAGCATTTTATACGCAAACTATACCTACCTTTTCCGGTTTGTATCGGACTGGCCGAGAAGTGCAATACAAATTAACAAAACGGAAAAAACTAATTAACAAAGTCTAAACCAAATTAACAAATCCGAAAACAAAATAACAAAACCAAAGACAAAACAACAAACCTCCCTAAAAAAATTTTGGGTAGTGTTATTTGGTTTTGAATTTGTTAATTTGTTTTCCATTTTGGTAATTTGTATTGCACTTCTCGGCCAGTCAGATATTAGTTATTTTGTTTTCAGTTTTGTTAATTTGTTTTGCACTTCAGGGCCACCGAAATTTTCACTCAGCATGCCACGGGCTTAACTCAACATGAAGTCAGATATTTAGGGTTGTTTGCAAAATTCATACATTGGTCATATTACATACAGTACACTACACAATGCACACACACACACACACACACACACGCACATTAATGTACATGCACACATACTAAAAACACACACACACCTATACACACACACAAACACACATACACACACACACAAACACACGCACGCACACCACACACACTGCACACACATACTACACACACACATGCATACTACTGCACATGCATACATACTACACACAAACACACACGACACAAACATTACATACACGGCACACACATACTACACAGACATATTACACACACATATCGAACACACACCACACACACATACTACACACATACTACATACATAGTACACACACACACACACACACACACACAGTGTATTTTAATATACTACTCCCAGGGGATTTAAACAATTGACCCCCCCCCCCCACCCCCCGCCCCTACACACACACACACATCACAATTGTTAACACACAAACTCTTCATAGGAGATTTTGCTGCATAGTTCATACACATTTGCACGTATACATATGAAACTTCTAGATCTCACTGAGCTGAACAGTTTTCACTACAACAACCCCATGGGTTTACTAACACATCACACACACACTCACACATCACAAATGTTAACACTCACATACTTGCATCTCTCTCTCTCTCTCTCTCACACACACACACACAAACTAAAAAGTCACGTTTCACACATCCACATACCAACACACACATCACAAATGTTCTCACTCACATAGACTTACTCATGACACACAGTGACACACAGATTAAACACACACACACACACACACACACACACACACACACACACACAAACACACACACACGGTTCAAAGGTTTAAACAATGTTTTATGACATACCAAATATTTATGGCCTTAGCAGCTCTTTTTTTGTCCTATTATTATTTTATATAATTTTATATTTCTTATATTATTTTTTGGCTAATAATTTCCTGTGTGACATCACATCGAGTAACATCAGCATCTGGGGCTTTTTGGAGGTCTTAACATGCTGAAAGGCACACAGGTTGTGTGGTGCGCCCAGGTAGTGATGGTGCAGGTGCTTGGGCCCACTCGTCGTTACTTGCCAATATATTTATTATTATTATTATTGTTATTATTATTATTATTATTACTGGGCTTATGGATTTATGTAAACAAAACATGGTGCACTGTCTCTGTTATTGTTTCTTATCACTGCTCTGCTGATCTTGAATACCTGATTATTAAGTGCAGGCCCTTTTATCTACCACATGAGATCAAACGCATAGTTGTGATAGCAGTGTTTGTCCCCCAGGATGCTAAGCACAGCCATGAAAGAACTCAGTGCTGCTATTAACAGTCTTCAGACAGCACATCCTGACTGAGCTTTTATTGTTGCTGGGAATTTTAATCACTGCAACTTAAGATCTGTTTTGCCAAAACTCCAACAGAAAGTGTCCTGCTTCACTAGGGGACCCAAAACCCCGGATCATATTTACACAAGTGTGGCTGATGCTTACAAAGTCACACCCCTCCCCCACCCCAAACAATCAGACCACCTTTCATTGTTTCTGCTGCCCAAGTACTCTCCAGTCATCAAACGTGTGAAACCAACCATCAGGACTGTTAAAGTCTGGCTGGATGGGACTGATGCCTCTCTCCAGCAAGAGTTCTCACACACGGACTGGAGTGAATTTGCTGCTCAACCAGTGACCAATATCAATATCTACACAAACTCTTTTCTGCTCCATATTAGCAGGTGTGTGGATTGAGTGACCACACAAAGAAACATCATAGCATTCCCCAATCAGAAGCTCTGGATGAACCAGAAGGTCTGCATTCTGCTCTAAGCATGCAATACAGCCATCAGGTCTGGAGACCAGAAGGGTTACAGCTTCGCCAGGGCCAATCTGAGGAGGGGAATCTGCAAAGCCAAGTATGAACACAAACAGGGAGTCTCTGTCTGTCTATGTTTTTTCTTTCGGTCTTTTCTTTCTTTCTTTTGGACCTGATAACTTACCAGTGCTACCTACTGTAAATGATCGCATGAAGTGCGGAGGTATCAGGACCCTTAAATAAACGTGCCGCATTGCCTGGCAACCGTGTGTCTAGCTGGCCGTGCTTCTTCCTGTTCAGAACAGTGCAGAGTATTTATGGCACATAATTGTGACCTGGAAAAAAAATGATAAATGGTTTTCATTTTATTTTTTTTACAAATAAAAAAAAGTGGCACGCATTTGTATTTTACCCCCTTTAAACTAAAATTCAGTAAAAACCAATTGCCTTCAGACGTCACTTATATTTGTGACTTTTGAAAACTTATAGGGACTGACCTGTTTGAGGTGTACAAGTGTTCATTTAAAAAGCCAGAAGTTATCTAAAAGCTGCACAAAAGTGGTCCTTTGTTCCTCACAAAAAGGAGACTTGGGACTCCTTAAACCCTGGAGACTAGTGTCATTATCTAGTGTCATTATAATTATAAAATCCTCTCCAAATCTCTTGTAAACAGACTGAACCAGTGCACACATTTTTTTTTTTTTTTTTACACTTAAGGTTTTAGGTAGTCTTACAGTATCTGAACTTTTGAAATGAAACATGGAATCAGACAGGGGTGTCCACTATCTGGACAACTCTACAGTCTCACCATAGAGCCACTGCTATGCGAGCTGAGAGATGAGCTGCAAGGTTTTTCTGTTAGAGGATTACAGAAAAATATTTTTTCTGTCAGCATACATTGCAATTGCTTTTGTAAAAAACGACAATGATGATTAAGCTCTGACCAAAAATCTAACCATGTACAGTATGCAGGAGCTTCTTCAGCATGAAGGGCAGTGACAGGAAAAAAGGCCTACAATCTTACCAGGTGGTCTTTAATGGAGTTGGCCGTATGTATCTTGCAGTGGTTTTAGGAACAGAAGATTGCAAAAACAAAAACTGGGAGGGTATAATGGAGAAGGTGCGTGCCAAGCTGTCTCACTGGACCTGGGTTCTGCCTCAGCTGTCCTAAAGGGGAGAGTGCTGTTCATTATTGGAGGCTCAGGTACAAAACTGTGGAAAATTTCAGTCCTGAACTATTGAGTCACAAGTCCTCAAATAGCAGCTTTTTGCATCAGGCGAGGCCAGGACTGTCTTCTGAGGGGGATCTGAGGAGGGACAACACCTGCAAAACAGCAGGTGAACTGTACAAAAAAATATCCATGAAGTCAGACTTGTGGTTGAGGGGATCTCAGAGCTACCTTGGCATCTCCGGAAAGCTTTGGGACATAGTGAAAACTAGCAGCTTCTCTACCCATAACAATACTTTCAGCAGGAGAGGATCATCAACAAGAGGAAGGAGCCATTCTGTCCTTTCGAACACCTCTATTGTCAAGATCTAACCTTAGGTGACCAGAAGATGTAGCTTTAGCGGTTAACCCTTTGTTGAATGGTAAACACAAACGCGGAAGGACACGAATAGGCAGGATAGTCACACTATTTAGTCTAAGGACTCTCACGAATGGGGAGCAAGAGAAAGACACAATCTAACCCGCGTCCTATAAACACACACTCAATCTGAAAGCAAACCCAAGAAAGTGAGTACTCATGAATCAATGAACAAATCCGACGTGGCATGGGCGAACTCAATGACTGAGCGATGTGCTGCGCTATCTTGTCTCCTTTTATGCTTCCTGGTAAAGAGTGTTTGTTCTATGAGAAGTAGGAAACAATAGACCACTTGTTTTTAAGTGGTGTAATGAATTATTAGTGATGCAGGCAAAAAATCTGTCCATACTCGGGCCCAAGTACAAGCCAAAAGTCTGTCATTCTATGGAATTTCATTATAGGCCAGGCTAAACAAAATGCAGAGGGTGGCACTCAGTTATTGAGCACATACCCTTGCTGAACCTAGACCTGACCAACAGAAGCAACCTCAAATCATAACACTGTCCCCACAGGGCACTAAACATGACGATCGATCTGGAACAGGGTAAAGCTGGACTTAAGTTTGGACAAAAGGTTAGTTATGATAAAATGATGAGGAGCTACTCACTACATCAGTTAAAGTTAAATAAACTGTTGGCAGCTGAAACATATTAATCACTACAGTATTTATCCAATGGATAACAGACTATTTGCTTAGTTAAATCCATGTGGTGACATTTATTTGGTACAGCAGTTTATATTCACTGACATGGCACAACAAGACAAAATAATGCTTTACAATATTTTGTAACTTCAAATGTGAGGTGAGACTGAGGCAAGCAGACGGCAAATCAATTGACTGAGCTTTTAGATGAAAGATGTTTATATTAAAAGAGACATGACAATTTGTTTAACATCAAATCAGAGCTGATGCTGCGTTAGGTAACACTGTTTGAGATTAATATAGCACATTGTGTATAATAACAAACAATTAGTCTTATACTACCATGCTGCTAAACTCATTTTTTTTTTTTTATAACATAAGCTATGCCAATAGTACTGGTTGCAGAACAAAGTAAGAGCGTATATAATTATTAATTTCCATCATGATAAGGTATTTATGTCACTAGATTTGTAAACGAGTGTAGATTAAGGCCGATTGCTCTTTGCAGTTTTTCAGTAACGTGACAACATGTTTTTGCCTTCTGTATGTTTGCAACTTTAAGTGTGAAGGATGATGCTAAAAAAGAACGAGTACTTCTAGTTGCTGACATTAGTGACAACAACACATTTGTCTTTTGTGCCTTGTGGCTTTCACGCATCAACAACATAAAACATCACTATAAATGGTAAAAAGTATGGCGTCTTGTTTAGTTAAGGATTGTAATCATGGCATTCTGTTCTTTTAAGACATCCTTAAAACGCTCTTATTGTTCCTAAAATATGTTAGTAGCTTTAAAATGGTTCTAAGGAAGTGCAACCAGTAACAGGATCATGAGTACCCAAGGATCAAAGATTAATGATATGTTTGAGGAGCAAAAGCTAGTTATTCTGTTTTGATCCCACAGAAGTATTCCTGTTGCACAAATTACTGAAAAATAATTAATGGTTATTAAAATGTAAGGGTGCCAAACCCTAAAATGCATCACAGCTTTATATGTAAAAAGGGTGTGTAGAGATAGTCTGGCCAGAGTGACCAAGCTATCTACCACCCAAAGTCTTTACAATGGGATTTTGTCCATCCAAATGGATCTTAGAGTGGTAGTAGAAGGTGAAGAGGTCTGATGCATCACATCGACTTTTAAACTGAGTAGACAGCTGGGTGTGCATTGCTTACCAGTGTAAAAAAACATGCACTATAGGAAGAAAGCAGGCTGGCAGTGTGATCTGTGATTAGTGTTTACGAAGGTGGTAAGTGTCAAGAAAAAAAAATACATGAATGGCACTAACTACCTACTGTAGATAAACACTGTGGCTGACCAAATACTTGGAGCTGTTTGGGAGGCACCTAGACTTTGTTTGGCAGAGCCTAATAAGAATTTATCACCTACAGTACCAGTCAAATGTTTGGACACACCTTCTAATTCAGTGGTTTTTTTTTTTAGGGATTTATTTTTTACATTCCAGAACAACACTGTAGATTTAAAAATCATAAAATAACATATGCAATTATGTAATTAAGTAACACCAACAACAGTCAATTGTTATTTTACAACACAAGGGTTAGCTTTTCTGGAGCACCCATCAAGCATCATGATGAAACTGGCTCTCATGGAGACCATCCCAGGAAAGCAAGACCTAAACCTACCTCTGCTGCAAAGGAGAAGTCACCAATTAACAGCACCTCAGATAAGAGTCATTATGAAGGCTATACAGAGCATACATAGCAGACACGTCTTAATAACAACTGTTCAAAGAGATTAATGGGTAATTTGGGTGCCTTTAGTAATATTTTACAGTGTTGAAAGAAATGAAAATCAGAAAAAAAACATGGAATTGGAAAGTGCGTCCAAACCTTTGACTTGTACTGTATAAGACAGTGAAGTTATTTTCTTTACATACTCAAGCTTGTTAGGAAGAAAGCAGGTTCAGCTGTCATACGGAACATTGCGATCAGTAGCCCAGAGCCTTAACTCTTAACCATCTTAACTCCCACTACCATTTATATATATATATATATATATATATATATATATATATATATATATATATATACACTCACCTAAAGGATTATCAGGAACACCATACTAATACGGTGTTTGACCCCCTTTCGCCTTTAGAACTGCCTTAATTCTACGTGGCATTGATTCAACAGGGTGCTGAAAGCATTCTTTAGAAATGTTGGCCCATATTGATAGGATAGCATCTTGCAGTTGATGGAGATTTGTGGGATGCACATCCAGGGCACGAAGCCACCGTTCCACCACATCCCAAAGATGCTCTATTGGGTTGAGATCTGGTGACTGTGGGGGCCATTTTAGTACAGTGAACTCATTGTCATGTTCAAGAAACCAATTTGAAATGATTCAAGCTTTGTGACATGGTGCATTATCCTGCTGGAAGTAGTTATCAGAGGATGGGTACATGGTGGTCATAAAGGGATGGACATGGTCAGAAACAATGCTCAGGTAGCTAGTGGCATTTAAACGATGCCCAATTGGCACTAAGGGGCCTAAAGTGTGCCAAGAAAACATCCCCCACACCATTACACCACCACCACCAGCCTGCACAGTGGTAACAAGGCATGATGGATCGATCTTCTCATTCTGTTTACGCCAAATTCTGACTCCACCATTTGAATGTCTCAACAGACATCAAGACTCATCAGACCAGGCAACATTTTTCCAGTCTTCAACTGTCTAATTTTGGTGAGCTTGTGCAAATTGTATCCTCTTTTTCCTAATTGTAGAAATGAGTGGTACCCGGTGGGGTCTTCTGCTGTTGTAGCCCATCCGCCTCAAGGTTGTGCATGTTGTGGCTTCACAAATGCTTTGCTGCATACCTCGGTTGTAATGAGTGGTTATTTCAGTCAAAGTTGCTCTACTATCAACTTGAATCAGTCCAGGGGTTCTCCTCCGACCTCTAGCATCAACAAGGCATTTTCGCCCACAGGACTGCCGCATACTGGATGTTTTTCCCTTTTCACACCATTCTTTGTAAACCCTAGAAATGGTTGTGCGTGAAAATCCCAGTAACTGAGCAGATTGTGAAATACTCAGACAGGCTTGTCTGGCACCAACAACCATGCCACACTCAAAATTGCTTAAATCACCTTTCTTTCCCATTCTGACATTCAGTTTGGAGTTCAGGAGACTGTCTTGACCAGGACCACACCCCTAAATTCAATGAAGCAACTGCCATGTGATTGGTTGATTAGATAATTGCATTAATGAGAAATTGAACAGGTGTTCCTAATAATCCTTAAGGTGAGTGTATATAGTGCATCCTGAAAGTATTCACAGTGCATCACTTTTTCCACATATTGTGATGTCACAGCCTTATTCTAAAATGGATTAAATTCCATTCAGGCCTTTATGGTAGAGTGGCCAGATGGAAGCCAGTCCTCAGTAAAAGGCACATGGCAGCCTGCCTGGATTTTGCCAAAAGGCACCTGAAGGACTCTCAGACCATGAGAAACAAAATTCTTAGGTCTGATGAGACTCTCTGGCCACTCTACCATCCAGAAGGACAACCATCCCTGTAGCAATCCACCAATCAGGCCTATATGGTAGTGGTCTGAGAGTCTCATGGCAAACTCCAGGCGGGCTGCTCTGAAGCTCTGACAGCGGGTTCTTGGTCACCTCCCTGAATCAGGCCCTTCTCCCCTGATTGCTCAGTTTAGATAGCCGACCAGGTCTAGGAAGAGTCCTGGTGGTTTTGAACTTCTTCCACTTATGGATGATGGAGGCCACTGTGCTCATTGGGACCTTCAAAGCAGCACAAATTTTTTTGTAACCTTCCCCAGATTTGTGCCTCAAGACAATCCTGTCTCAGAGGTATACAGACAATTCCTTTGACTTCATGCTTGGCTTGTGCTCTGCCATGAATTGTCAACTGTGGGACCCTATATAGACAAGTGTGTGCTTTTCTAAATCATGTCCAATCAAGTGAATTTACCACAGATGGACTCCAATTAAGCTGCAGAAACATCTCAAGGATGATCAGAAAAACAGGCTGCATCTGAGCTCAATTTTGCAAACGCTGTGAATACTTATGTACATGTGCTTCCTCAATTAAAAAAAAAATAATAATTTGCAAAAATCTCAAGTAAACTTTTTTCATGTTGTCATTATAGGGTGTTGTGTCCAGAATTTTGAGGAAAAAAATGAATTTAATTCATTTTAGAATAAAGCTGTGACATAACAAAATGTAGAAAAAGTGATGCGGTGTGAATACTGTATATATATATATATATATATATATATATATATATATATATATATATAGATAGATAGATAGATAGATAGATAGATAGATACTGTATATATACTGTAGAAACCATATATACTGTACATATTTGGTTTTTACAGTATATGTGATGTTAACATGTTGCAGTTTTGGTGACACTTATAGCAGCAATGACCAGTGTGTAAGCAGTCAGAGACCATGGTGTGTGTGTGTGTGTGTGTGTGTGTGTGTGTGTGTGTGTGTGTGTGTGTGTGTGTGCGTGTGTGTGTGCGTGTGTGGACGAGTTTGTGTGTGATTTAATTCTTTGACGTAAGGTGAAATCAGATCATGCCTTGCTGTTTGACTTGATTTACAATTCATCCACCATGAATTATCTAACTTTAACACTCCTTGACATTGTATTAGTAATTAGGCAATGATATACTGAACATTACTTCAATAAGTGAGGGTGTGTTTCGATTGGCTATAGTAGTTACATAACTTGCTGAAGTAGTGTTCAGCAAGTTATGTAAGATTCCAAACTGTAGGGAGAGAAACTGTTTCATTGAAAGGAAAAAATAATGATGGTTTGTGACATTACCCATCAGTTATTGAACTTTGTTTTTGAACTATACAGATGAGCCCTAACATAACATTATGTCCAGGATTGTGTAGGTTCCCCTTATGATAGGTAGGTTCCTAACTCTGGCCTCTTGGGGCATGATTTCACAAGACCTCTGGGAGTGTGCTGTGTTGTCTTGCACCAGGACATTGGCAGCATTAAGGCTGGGAAAGTGGAATTGGTCTTATTATTACTGTATGTTTATATGAAATGTGGTAAATCTGATGTCTGTTTTTTCCTGGGCTAGACTATATACTACCATTTAAAAGTTTGGGATCACTTTCTAAATCCATTGTCGTTCCTAATTTTATTACTTTCTACATTGTAAAGCTGAAGGTGTTCAAAATATACAATAATCTCCTTAGAACAGTTAACGTTGGGATGTATCTGCTACTTATGATCTGTTAAGCCTTATAATGGCTCTAATCTAAGGTGCAATTTTTTAGTTGCTTATGTTGTGAAATTTATAGAAAATGGCCATTATTCCCTTTAAACTTTGCTTTGGTGACATGGATAATGAACTTTAGAAATGAAACTATTATCTATACACTTGTACATATAAACAGGTAAATTTGAATTTACATAAGATTCAAATAATACAAAATATAAATCAATATGTACAAACATTTATATATATATATATATATATATATTTTTTTTTTTTTTTAAGTTTCAGGTATAAGCCTTCAAATATAGTTTCATATAGCAATGTTCAAAATCCAGTATATCTTGGTTAAAGCACTCTGAGTGTGCTCCTTTGTTTTCTTTGAATTTATTAAGATGAGCATCAAGGATATGGACTTTCAGGGACAATTTGTTATAGTTTTTCACCAGATGATTATGTAACATTTATGGCACATTTACGGAGTCTCATGTATCAGTGTTTTGTAATGATCAGTATGTTTTTCTTTATGGAAAAGTGTTTCATTTATTATATTTGGAAAGGAATGAAAATTTCCTTTTTTCTTGTCCTTTGCAGTTTTGCAGTAACATGCCAATGTGTTTGCATCTGTATTTTTTGCACTTCATGTGTGAAGAACAGATGCTATTAAAAGAGAACAACTGCTTTTAGTTGCTATGCCATTAATTCTAACAACTAATTTGTTTGTGGTTGTCACACAATATTAGCCATGACCATAAATGGTAAAATATTGTTGCATGTTCATTAAAGAAGCTTTGTAATTATCGACATAAGTATGGTATAAGAAGAATAAAACATTTCAGGATATGTTATTGTTAAACACTATGCAACACAAATTTAGTTATTTTTTAAATGCTTATGCTGTAAAAGTTTAGAAACTGGGCATTATTTTCTTTAAAATTTGCTTTGGTGACATGGATAATGTCCATAATTATTATTTTTTCTATTAAAATAAATAAATACATTAATTAATTTATATTAATGAGTACTTGATTATTATTTTGGAAATTTGGGGCAGTAATGTGAATCACTTTCAGGTATCAGCCCCAAATATAGTGTCTCATTATGTTATTATACACAGTCTTTCGTAGTGATGTACAAAGTCTAGCATATTATTGTGGAAGTGCTTACCTTTCTCCTCTGAGTATGCTCACATGTTCTCCTTAAGTTTATCAAGATGAGCATCAAGGATATGGACTTTCAAGGATATCCTGAATCCAATTTTGCCATTGTTCTTCACCAGTTGATTAATGTAGATGAAGACAGATTGTTCTTTGCAGTTTGTAACATGCCAACATGTTTGCCTCTGCATTTTCTGAAAGCGGGGCATTTAAAAGGGAACAGCTGCTTTTGCTAAGCCGTAAATGCCAATGACTAGTTTCTAGTTTTGTGTTTTGGTTGTCACATAATATTATGTTGTAAAAATATTTAAAAAAATGGCCATTACCCCTTAAAACCCATTGCCAGAGTTTCAACCAATTCCAGATAATTTCTGGCCATGTGATTGCCAATATGCCCAACCACTGTGAAAAAGCTGTGTTTTTCCTTCCTACTGAGCCTTTTGGAGAATTTTGTGTACTCCCAGATCATCTTTATTTGTGGTGAAATCAAGACACCAGTTTTTACCTTTATACAGATTAGGGTCTCAAAGGTACTTGAAGGCTGTAGACTCCGTATTAAGAGCTGTGACAAATTGTTTCATATGACCCAATTTTATGTGCAATGGTGGAAATTTCTGGTGGCTCACAATTGATGTTGGGCCTCTGCATCAATCCATTGTGGCTAATACTTCCTGTCATAGGCCTCTGCACTGTCCCAGTTCTTGAGCCTAGTTGTCAAAAGCATGGCATTCAACTTTGTTAGACCAGGATTTTCATTGAGGTATCTTTACTTGTAGTAGTATGTTTTTTTCTTAATAGCTGTACCTCTGACACTCTATTTTTCAATGCCTTACTTGTTTGTCAAGAACCAACCTGAAGTGGTGAGTGGTGCGCCCCAGTATACAGTATATATTACTATGGAATTGTCCAGAAAATTCTAAAAGGTTCTTGAAAAGTTCAAAGTTCTACAATGACTACTTAAAGTGTTCTGCTAAAACTGGTATATTTAAAAAAATGTAATTAAGCCTTTTCCATTTACTTTAGGCATAAGCAATTGAGAAATAATACTTTCTTGCCAGGAATACAAAGTAAATATTTTGTACCATAGTGACAGTCAACTGTGGAATGGTCACAGTAAATCCACTTCACCATGAGAAGCATCATTGTATTTTTACAACAGCAATACATGTGATGTACTTCATCTGTGATTTCTAATGTTTCTCTCTCTACTTTTAGTGCTGATGGGACTCATCCACTGCACACGAACAGGTGATTCAGATATTCTTCTTTTTTCCCCCAGATTTAGTGATACCTTAGACCAAAAGTTTTTATTATAAAAAAAACACATATACAGACATACAATCACGAGTCTGATACGGTTCTTGATCTGCTTTGTCTTTAGCATTTGTATACAGTTATTTAAAGCAGTACATGCTTTATTTAAACCGGTATTTTAATAGCACTTTTTTACACTTAGTGTGCATTCAAGCCTAGTGGAAAGAAATGCTACTATTTGACTGCAATCAGATGCTTAAACCATAGCAATTCTTACAGTACTTTAAAGCAACATATATTAACTAAACTTTTCTTTTCATATTTGAATCGTGACATCTTCACTGCACAGTAAACAATAAACAATTATGTTTAGCCTTAATCTTGGGCAGGGATAGCTGTAAAGATCTTCATGTTTTTACTTTAACGTACAAAATATACTATATCGTATTGTAGGTGCATGTTATTCACAAGTTCTGACGTGTGTCTTTTGTTACACAGTGTCACTGACGACATCAGACGTTTCGTTGATTTCTTTGTCTCTTGTTTATTTTCAACATCAAAAACAATGGTTGTTACAGTTTCTTGCATAAATCCACTGTAGTCACGACAAGTCGCTTGCTGTGTTCTGTAGCTTCGATAGATTACAGTTACAACAACTTATTTTACTGTATTCCTTTTAGCTTACTGTCTCACGGTGAAAAGCTTGTGTGCTCCACACCTTTCTGTATCCTTCTGTGTCTTAACAACAACTAACAACTGACGTGCGTGATAGACATGAAACTGCATAACTGTGGGATGATGTCACAGAACAACTCATGAAATGATGTCACAATACAAATTATAAGTATGATACTTAATGCTTAATGCTTAACTAATAAACTGAAATAAGATAAACATAACAACAAATCACAAGAATGAAACATCGCCCTTACAGTATTATTGTATGCATTCCTAATTTGAGGTGGACTGGGTCCAGATTGACTTGCCGTGGTCTGAGAAGCCCTGGTCTAGAGGCATGGGGTCTTGAGGGTTAGAACAAAATAGAAGAAATTGTATTCCGACCTGGAACATCAAAGGGGATGTTTTAGCACTTAATTTTTTTTGACTGTCAGGAAGTGAAGACATTCACAGCTGAAAATTAGGTTTATCAATATATGAGTCAAACATTACAAAATCTGAAGCAAGATCGAGGTAAAATCTGTGGCAGGCTGGCAAGGTAGGCGTGGCCACATGCTGGAAAGCCGGTCACAGGTTAATGGTAGTTGTGGCAAGCCAAAAACAGGCTGGGATTTAAGGCATAGTAGTCAATCACGGTCAGCAGCAGCATTTCCAGAACCTACAGTAACACAAGGAATCAGACGAGGCTGTTGTATTCCCGTGGGTGCGGCAGCAGTCCAGAACTGGGGCATTAAAGTCGAGGCAGTGACTGATACCTTTATGGCGGCTGAATCACAATAACTGGACCTGACTGAACGCACAAGTGCTGGAGCAGTGAACTCAGTCCATTCTCTGATAGACACACAGTATGAAACTGAAAGCATGAAAATATGTATCTTATTGATTAGTTGAGACCAGGATCATCACAGAGACATAAAACATGTTTTCACTCTGTAGAGCTGAATAATAAGTAAAGATTGTGTTACTCCTCAACTGTAAAAAAACTGTAAATATATTTCAGAGTATTTCAGGCCCATCGGAATGAACCTAGAGAGAAGGTGTGTTCCAGTCATCTTGAACTACCCTGAGAAGTGAACTGAACAGAGTATTCAGCCATGTTAAGTGTGATTCCAAACTGCAGGGAGCGAAACTAATCAGTTCAAAGAGAACAGCGACCAGTGTAGGGAACAACTGGGGAACGGGTCCTGATTTCACAGAATGAGAAAATGGAGCACGTAAAAGTATTTATATATTTATCATCATTATTATTGAGGAAGACGTCATATTAATAAAACAAAATCATTTAAATTCCTCAGTAGGGCTAGTAATCTGTAATGTTTTTTTTATAAATCATACATCCTGTTAATTATTTAAATAATTGATTTACATGTTATTCATGTTTCAATAGTATATGTTTTATAATGGTAACAGGTTTTGTTTCAAGAAATATCCAATACATAATGCCGTTAGTGTGAGGGAAGTGACATCTGCGCTGGCGATGTTGCAGGGTTTTCAAAATATAGAGAAAGTTGCACTCTGAGCCACATACTCACATACTGTAACACGTGCACGTGCGTCCACATAGCGTGGGTGAGATCCCTGATTGGCTGACTGATTTTACAGTAGGATGGTTACATGGAAGTTCAAGGTAGTTGCAAAGCATATCAGTGTTGTTTATGAATGTAAAAATTCTCTGATTATCTGTGAATGTGAGAGATATTTGCGCTGATAAACACTCCGTATAAGCCTTCTGTGTGTTTATCTATAGAGGACACCAGGACACGAACAGATGTGAGACACTGACTGATTTAACAGGAGAGTTTAACAGTTTATACAAATCAGGGCAGTGAACTAGGTGCAGGTGAAAACCATTGACAAGTGCATCATGGGAAATGAAGTCCAACCGTCAGCAAGAAATACAGAAAGTCTCTGGACACAAGACGCCCTCTAGGGGTTATTCCCTGACACATGGTCTAAGTCACAATATAATGTTGGTAATGTCTTCATGTGAAATGAACTATAGTCTTATATTTAAGTAAGCGGGTGGTAGTTAAAGGGACATTAATTCCTGCCCCCTATATAGTGTGTCTGTCTGGTGAGAATGGATACAGGGGCTCTTTAAGAGATGTTTGGTGACGTCATCACATGCGCGTGTGGCGCGGTGCACATGAGAGTGGAAATGGTGACAGACTTCACATGAAGTGTTTTACAGATAAAAGATCCAGAATCATTCATTCATTCATAAATCACAATGTTTGGGGAGGACTGGAGATTTCTTTTAATTGTGTGTTGTTGTTTTTTTTCGGATGTTGATTTTTGTTTGTAGCTAAACTATAACTAAATGCATTAGCTACTTCATTGGTAAAGATTCCAGAAAGTCCAAAGGAAAAAAAAAAACTTTATCACCGCAAAGAGCCACGCAACAGATGTGCAAACAACAGTATCACAACTTACACACCTAATTACGTAACGCCATAGTTTTCATGGAAATAAATCAGCCTACCTCCTTTTATTTGACTCAGTGGGACACCTGACATTCCTTTGTTTCCCCAATCTTTTTTAGGTCTGGCTTGTATTCAGACTTCAGAATTCTTTTACATACGTATCAGTAAGAACAGAGAGATGCTTTCATTTCATGCGTTTCAGTGTCGAAAAAAAAAAGAGTGATTCACATTGGGATATCTTTTAACCAGCACAATCTTCCAAAACTCCATGGTTCCTTCCTTCAGAACGCTTTCAAGTCTGTCATCCTCAGAAAGTTTGATCATTTCAAGCTGAGATGCTGCTTCATCATCTACTAAAGGGGCTTTTAAACAGTCCGGTTCAGCAGTGAATGGGTTGATTAGAAATGTAATCTGTGGTCTTTTTTGCTGTAGGTTGGAGAATTTATCCTCAAAACTGTTCTCAAGCAGTGTTGCATATTGTGCAGTACTCCGTTTTACAATCTTTGCTGCTTGTCCATTTGCCTTCAACTAGGTTGGAAAATGTGTAAAGTCTCTCTTTTGGAGATGTTTCCTGAACAGCTTGAGTTTGTTGACAAATGTGAAAACACTCTGCACCAGGTCAGGCAGCATCTTTAACTTCCCTTGCAGATCCACATTCAGTCCATTCAGATGACGCAGAATTTCGACCAAAAAGCCAAATGTGAAATCCTTTGGGGATCATGTAGCTTAGGATAGTCCTTATGTTTCTCTGTAAGAAACAGCTTTACCGCATTCAAAAGCTCAAAGAAACAAGAAACCACATTACCTCTTGAAGGCCATCTTACACCGCAGTGCAGAAGCAGATCAGATGGAAGATCTTCATCAAGTTCATCATTGAGATTTTTGAACTGTCTGTGATTGAGAGCTCAGCTTTTTTTTTAAGTTCAGCTTTTTAGACACCAAGTGCTCTTGATGAATAATACAGTGAACTGTCCAAAATTTTTAAAAAACGATCATCAGCTTTACACAGCTCTACAAGACATTTTTCAGATCCCAACATGGCTGGAGCTCTGTCAGTGGTTATTGCTGTTAGTTTTGATAATTGCAGATTTGCTTTTCCAACAACAGTCATTAGTGTCTCTTTCAGATCAGACTCGATGCCACGAGTGCTGTCTTTCAGCGGCACAATGTCAAGCAGCTTTTTCTTAATTGCGCAGTCTTCTGACACAAACCATACAAATACAGGGGAACCTTGGATTACGAGCATAACTTGTTCCGGAAGCAAGCTCGTATTCCAAAACACTCGTAAACCAAATTTTATTTTCCCATAAGAAATAATGGAAACTTTAATTATTCGTTCCACAGCCCCCCAAAAAATAAATACATAAAAATAATTAATACAAAATTTAAAGTGAACCTGCACTTTACCTTTCAAAAAAGTAAAAATAAATCCCGACAGATAAGTGTTTCCATTTGTGTGCGTAGGCGCTGTGTGTGTGTGTGTGTGAGGCTAGAGTAAGTGGAGACTCTTGCTTTCAGCCCCTCTGCTTTTCTCCCCCTTGACTGCACTGATTGGAGTGTTTTTGAAGCTGCTGCCACCAATCTGGACGAGCTCACAGATTCTGTAACATCCTACATCAGTTTCTGTGAGGGCATATGCATCCCTACCAGGACTTTTTTTTACCATATAACAATGACAAACCATGGTTTACAGCAAAACTCATACAGATTCGTCAGGCCAAAGATGATGCCTACAGGAGTGGGTACAGGATCTTGTACAACCAGGCCAGGAACACACTAACAAGGGCGATCAGAGCAGCTAAGAGAAGCTACTCTGAAATACTGAAAAATTAGTTTTTTGTAAACGACCCTGCTTCAGTGTGTAAAAGGCCTGAAAACCATTACTAACTACAAGACGCTATCCCCCAACTCTGGAGGGAATCAACAACTGGTTGATGACCTGAATGAGTTCTATTGTAGATTTGAAACACCCAGTCTCACATCACACCCCTGTCCTGACCCTCTTTCTACACCAGACTTATAACCTCTGGCAACCACCCTCTGTTCCCCCCCTGCACTCCAGGTCTGTGAAAAGGATGTTCGCCAGATCTTTCTAAAACAAAAGAGAAGGAAAGCTCCAGGCCCAGACGGCGTGACACCCGCCTGTCTGAAATCCTGTGCTGACCACCTGGCTCCCATCTTCACACAGAACTTTAACAGATCACTGGAACAATGTGAAGTGCCTTTGTGCTTTAAACGTTCCACAATCATCCCCATTCCAAAAAAAACTAAAATCACAGGACTAAATGACTACAGACCAGTCGCCCTAACATCTGTGGTCATGAAGTCATTTGAAAGACTGGTGTTGGCCTATCTGAGGGACATCACAGGACCCTTACTGGACCCCCTGCAGTTTGGCTATAGAGAAAACAGGTCTGTTGATGATGCAGTCAACATGGGACTGCACTTCATCCTTCAACATCTGGACAAACCAGGGGCTTATGCAAGGGTCTTGTTTATAGACTTTTCATCAGACTTTAATACGATCATCCCAGCACTGCTTCAGACCAAACTAAACCGTCTGATGTAATGCCAGTGAAATATGGGGTCCCACAAGGGTCAGTTTTAGGACCTCTCCTGTTCTCAATTTACATGCTTCCCCTGGGAAACATCATTAGAAGGCATGGGATTAGTTTCCATTGTTATGCTGATGATACCCAATTATACATCTCAACAAAACCAGATGAAATACCCAAGTTGTCTAGATTAACAGAGTGTGTCCAGTACATAAAAGATTGGATGACCAATAACTTTCTTTTACTAAATTCAGATAAGACAGAGATATTGCTCATCGGCCCAAAAACCAGCACACAACAGCTTTCACAATTCAGCCTGCGTTTAGAAGGATGTACTGTTACTACTAGCTCAACAGTAAAAGACCTGGGCGTGATATTAGACAGTAACTTGTTTTTTGAAAATCATATTTCCAATATCACAAAAACAGCCTTTTTCCATCTTAGAAATATTGCCAAACTTAGGAGTATCCTATCCGTATCTGATGCAGAAAAACTAGTTCATGCATTCATGACCTCCAGACTGGACTATTGTAATGCATTACTAGGTGGTTGTCCTGCATCCTCAATAAACAAGCTACAGTTAGTCCAAAATGCAGCCGCCAGGGTTCTCACTAGATCCAGAAAATATGATCATATAACACCTATATTATCATCCCTGCACTGGCTACCTGTTCAATTTAGAATTAATTACAAAATAGTACTACTTACATACAAGGCTTTAAATGGTTTAGCTCCCTCATACCTAATCAGTCTTTTGATACGCTATAATCCACCACGTCCCTTAAGATCACAAAACTCCGGACTTCTGGTAATTCCCAGAATTTTAAAATCTACAAAAGGGGGCAGGGCATTTTCATATTTGGCTCCAAAGCTTTGGAATAGCCTTCCAGACACTGTTCGGGGAGCAGACACGGTTTCCCAATTCAAAAGTAGGCTCAAGACGCATCTCTTTAATCTGGCATACGCGTAACTCATCCCATAACCTCATACTCCAGTACACCTATCCTGAATGGCAACTACGCTAATTCTCTCCATCTTTTCTGTATTTTTCTACCCATCCTGAGACATCTGGAGATTGTGCCAGCTTCAGTAGACAAAGGCCAACCCTGCGAGGTTTCTAAGGCATCTTGAGAAGGACCTGCTCCAGCTAGATTCTGCTTTATGATGGCTGGAGCTACACATCCTGCTCCTGTGCTTCCAGTGATCTGACCCCATCTGCCCTCTGCACCTACTGCTGAACTGAATCTACACAACTTCTGATATATTGAACTTTCACCTGCACAACACACTTGATGTTATTTCTATCTGTTATCACCCAGATGAGGATGGGTTCTCTGATTGAGTCTGGTCCCTCTCAAGATTTCTTCCTATTGCCATCTCAGGGAGTTTTTCCTTGCCACTGTCGCCGTCACCCTTGGCTTGCTCATCAGAGACATTTCATTTATCATTCATTCATTTCATTATTATCTAGACACATTTTTCTCACACATACACACTTCCAAATATTTTCTTTTCTTTTCTAAAAAAAAAAAAAAAGAAAAATCTTTATTTTTTTTTTTTTTTTGTGAAGCTGCTTTGGGACAATGACCATTGTTAAAAGCGCTATATAAATAAAATTGAATTGAATTAAACCAGCTCTCTGTTCCTAGCTCTATCTGTGACTGGATCACCAGCTTTCTGACAGACAGGAAGCAGCTAGTGAGACTGGGGAAATTCATGTCCAACAGCCACACCACCAATAATGGAGCCCCTAAGGGATGCGTTCTCTCCCCACTGCTCTTCTCCCTCTACACCAATGACTGCACCTCTACAGACCCCACTGTCAAGCTCCTGAAATTTGCAGATGGCACTACAATCATTGGCCTCATTCAGGACGGTGACGAGTCTGCATACAGAAGTCAGGTTGACCAGCTGGTTGTCTGGTGCAGTCACAACAACTTGGAGCTGAACACGCTCAAAACAGTGGAGATGATTGTGGACTTCAGGAGAAACCCACCTGCACTTCCCCACTCACCATCATGAACAGCACGGTGACAGCAGTGGAGTCATTCCGGTTCCTGATAAAATTCAAGCTGCTCACACAGTTCTACACAGTTCGTCCTGTGCACTTCAATAACTGTCTGGTTTGGCTCAGCTACAAGAACAGACATCAGAAGACTACAAAGGACGGTTCGGACTGCTGAAAGAATTATCGGCCCTGCCCACGCCGCAAGAACTGTATATGTCCAGTGTTACGACCCTTGGTAGTCTAGGGGTATACGGGTCGCACATTTACAGTTGATAGAAATTGGCTATTTGAATTCCCAGCACGGGTTGGAACCAAAGTGATGACACACTCAACACTTTATTAGCAAATGGGTGTTTATTTACATAAAAGGCGATACTAAGTGAAATATTTACAAATTAAACCATTGGTTTAAAGGAAGGCACTAATTGAGAGACTAGCGATGTGTGCTGCTGAAAATAAACCAAGAAGAAAAAAAAAACCCAGTCTAACTAATCACAATACACCCCCCATCTAGTCTCCTCTAAAAATCAAAAGAATAATAATAAAAATAAATAATCAGGTAAGCAATAACATCCTAACTAGCTACACTATCTAAATCAAAAAGGATACATGGGTTGGCACACACCCTCTTACCTAGTGTATCTCTAGACAGCTGGTTACCTACATGTTGAAATGTATACCACGTGGCTTACTTCCCTAAACCAGTCTCTCAAACACAAACATTTCCAGCCTATTGGCTGGGGAAACAAACAGCATAGCCAGCACAAAGTGAGTCTCAAGACTGCCTCTACTTTCTGAAATGGCTTCTTAAAAAGACAGCTGGAGGATGGGGATTGGTCGAAGCACTGGGATGTGATGCAGCCAATCAGAAGCGTGGACTGACTGGATTGGTTGCAGCCCTGAGATGTAGAGCAGCCAATCAGAAGCAGCAAGCACCGGATGGAGCCACTAGGAAACAAAAAAAAACAAAAAGGGCAACAGACAAGACAACCACTACACAATAATGTTCTGGAACGTAACATCCAGAGTAAGGAAAAGGGCTCGGAATATCACTTTGGACCCCTCACACCCAGGCCACCTTTTATTTGAACTCTTGCCATCGGGTCGACGCTATAGAGCACCAAACACTAGGACAGTCAGGCACAAAAACAGTTTTTTCCCCAGGCAATCTCCCTCATGAACAGTTAAACATCAACTTTCAATAAATATATGTGCAGTATTGTGTACAGTACCACAGTGCAATATACTGTATAATACCACAGATTTCAGATATTTATATAACTTATTTAAAAGAATCTCACACCCTACTCCATTTGATGTCAAACTTTTTTTTTTTGTGTGTCGTGCTGTTTTGTCTTGTCATTTGTTTTCTGTTCTGGAAGCTCTGTCACTAAAACAAATTCCTTGTACGTGCAAGCGTACTTGGCAATAAAACTCTTTCTGATTCTGATTCTTATCTAGATGAACTACCCATTCGCAGAAGCAACAATCCCCCTGACTACTGGCGCTCGAACAAAAACTGTTTTCCATTGCTTGCATGGGATGCAAGCAGGTATTTATCTGGCCCAAACACCAGGAATAAACACGAAGGAATGTACAAAAATAAAAGAATCAGCGTTTTTGCGTTTCCTCCGGGTACTCCAGTGTGTGTGTGCTTGTGCTCTGTGATGGACTGGTACCCTGTCCAGGGTGTATCCTTCCTGGTGCCCTGAGTCCCCTGGGCTCCAGCCCTCCTGTGCCCCTGTACAGGATAAGCAGTATAGCTAATCAGTAAGTGAGTAAGTAAACTTAAAGTGAAATAAAAATTGTAAACCTAAAAACTGACATTAAAGCTAATATTAACTTGTCCTAAGAATGTGGTGGAGATTTAAACAGCTGGCCAATAAGAATAGAGTCCTGTAAGTCCCATCCGACAGCAGCTGGCCAATGAGGAAACGGCTCTGTAACACCCACCCACACGGTATAATTGTGTCAGAAATGCAAAAGTAAAAATGAAAAAAAAAAAAAAAAAAGGAAAAATTTAGAAAGAAACCTAGAAAACTCAGCTGCAAAATATTTTCAAATTTTTTTTTTTTTATTATATTTTATTTATCTTTAATTTAATATCAACTAAATCAATTCAAATGTAAATAATGAGAAGATTTAGCAATACATTTGTAATCTTTTCTAGATGCTGCCCCTGGACCAAGTGTTGTGACGTGTGCTAAATCTGAAGTGATGAAAGAAGGTGGAATTTATTATATATTTTTCTATTTTATTATTATAATTTTTTATGACCATTTTTGAATTTCGTTTAACCCCTTTTTAACCCCACCTAACCATTTCCACCAATTACTAATCTTAATGCATATTGCTTGGTAACTGATAGAAGTTAATAGAGGTAAATGTAGTGTAGTTTTGGAAGTTTAAGTGGTAAACAGAATGGTGTGTGTATCTTTCCTATATTCACTAGGAAAGAGCAGTGAGGGAGATGATCATTTGTACTCAGAAGTGAAGAAGAACACAGATAAAGTGCACACACAAGCTCTCTACACAACAGTATTGATTTAACAAACAGAAATATTTACACTGTACTACTTAATACATTATTAATATGGCTGATGTTCTTACAAGGACTTAGAAATGTGTTGTTTTTACTCAGTATATATTCAGTATGGAATGTGATGCGTGCCAAAAAGGACTGAACAAAAATATAAAAAGCAGCAAAAAAAAAAATTGACAAAGGTGGCCCTGTGGCCTTGCACCTCCAGGGTTGTGGGTTCGATTCCAGTTTTGTGTCTGTGTGCATGGAGCTTTCCCTTTGCTTGGTGGGTGGGTTTTCTCCAGCTACTTTAGTTTCTTCCCACAGTCCAAAGACAGAGATTAGGTTAATTGGCATTTCCTTGTTTGTGTGTGTGTGCGAAAGTGAATTTAAAAATTGCAAACCCTAAAAAAGTGACAATAAACCTAATATTAACTTGTTCTGAGAATGTGGTGGAGATTTAAACAGCTGGGCAATAAAAATACAGTCCTAACCCTAGTCCTGTACCTCCCATCCAAAGAGGAAGCAGCTCTGTAACACTTACCCACCCAGTATAGTGTTCAATTTAAATACACTTCAGAAAAAAACAAAAACTTTCTTTCTTTACTGTTAAACATTAAATCAGAGTGAACTTAATTTTTTTAGGTCAATAAATATTAACATATCTGAAGCCATTGCACATGTCACTTTTCATAAGTCACTTTATACAATACATGTTTATCTGCCATTGCACATGACACTTTGACACTCTGCCAAATTGACACTTTAAAACATTTTAATGCCACTTTAAAACATTTTAAAATGTGTATATATATATATATATATATATATATATATATATATATATATATATATATATATATATATCCCCCATATTCCTATATTCTATATTTTGTGATATTTTTACATGACCTTATTTGTACAGTCTGTTTTCATTTTACTAGTTACATTTATTTTCCTTTGTATTTTATTTCTTTTTATTAAATATATATAGTTTTTATTTTCTTTTTAAGGTCACTGGCGGTCGTACAAGCATTTCACTGCATATCGTACTGTGTATGACTGTGTATGTGACAAATAAATTTTGAATATGTTTTGCATTTGTTACATTTCAGATTCAAGTGACAGAGAATTTTATGGATTTTTTTATTTTTATTATTATTACTTTCATTATTCAAAGACTTACATACAATTCCTTAGTATTTGTGGAATTGCCCCAAAACTGTTTCACTTGGGCCAAACGTTTTAGTTATAAATCCACAAGCTTTCTACAAAAGTTTGCTGGAATTTTGGCCCACTCCTCTTGACAGAACTGGTGTAACTGGGTCAGGTTCATAGACCTTCTTGTTCTCACTCGCCTTTTCAGTGCCGCCCACAAATGATCTATGTTCTGTGTGCGTGAACCTTTCCTTTTGCTTGGTGGGTTTCCTCCCACAGTCAAGGACAGAATTAATTACCATTTCAAAGTGTGTGTGTGTGTGTGTGTATGCTCGTGCCCTGTGATGGACTGGCACCCTGTCCAGGGTGTATTCTTCCTGGTCCTGTCCTGAGTCCCCTGAGCTAAAGCCCCCCTGTGATCCTGTACAGGATAAGCTCTGTAACACCCCCCCCCCCCCCCATGTTATTTTTATGTCAGAAATGCAAACAGAAAAACAGAAAAACTGAACAATTGAAGAAGAAACATGGGAAAACTCAGGACCAAAACAATTATCATTTTTGCATTTAATTTTTATTATTTATTTATTTATTTATTTATTTATTTTCTTTTATTATTTTTTTTTTTTTTTGGGGGGGGGGGGTTCTTGCAATTACTTTTTATTTTCTATCAGTTGATATTCAAATATGAATAGCGAAAAAATAAAAATAATAATACTATACATCTGTAATCTTTTATAGATGATGTCCCTGGACCTCCTCCTTTACCAAGTGATTTGTCTTGTGTTAAAACTGAACTGATAGAGCTAAAGGATCCAAAGGAAATTCAAGGTGGGATTTTTTTTTCTGTTTCTGTGTGGAGCACACACTTTGGTGTTTTTTTTTTTTTTTTAACATGTGAACATCAGAAACAGTAGGCAGTCAGGTTTGTAGACCTTCTTGCTCGCACTCGCCTTTTCAGTGCCCACAAAGTTTCTATTGGATTGAGATAAGGGCTTTGTGTTGCCACTTCTATACCCTGACTTTGTTGTTCTTAAGCCACTTTGTAACTAATTTGGAGGTATGCTTGGGGTCATTGTCCATTTAGAAGACCTATTTGCACCAAAGCTTTAACTTCCTGGCTGATATCTTTAGATGTTGCTTTAATATATCCACATCGTTTTCTTTTCTTATGATGCCATCTATTTTGTGAAGTGCACCAGTCCCTTCTGCAGCAAAGTAGCCCCACAACAATATACTACCACCTCCACACTTCACAGTTGGGATGGTGTTCGGAGACTTCAAAGCTTCGCCCTTTTTTCCTCCAAATATACTGTTTATCATTATGGCCAAACAGTTAAATTTTTGTGTCGTCAGACCACAGGACATGTATCCAAGATTTTTGTCCCCATGTGCAGTTGCAAGCTGTAGTCTGGCTTTTTTTTTTTTTTTGGGGGGGGGGGGGGGGGGGGGAGGATAAAGAGTGGAAAGGCTGTTGGTCCTGATGACATACCTGTGGAGGTATGGAAGTGCTTAGGAGAGGTGTCAGTAGAGTTTCTGACTAGTTTGTTTAACAAGATCTTGGAGAGTGAGAGGATTCCAGAGGAATGGAGGAGAAGTGTATTGGTGCCAATTTTTAAGAACAAGGGAGATGTGCAAAGCTGTGGCAATTATAGAGGTATAAAGCTAATGAGCCAGACAATGAAGCTGTGGGAAAGAGTAGTGGAAGCTAGGTTAAGGGCAGAGGTGAGCATTTGTGAGCAGCAATATGGTTTTATGCCTAGAAAGAGTACATCAGATGCAGTATTTCCTTTGAGGATGCTGGCGGAGAAGTACAGAGAAGGTAACAGGGAGTTGCATTGTGTCTTTTTAGATTTAGAGAAAGCGTATGACAGGGTGCCAAGAGAGGAGCTGTGGTATTGTATGAGGAAGTCTGGAGTGGCAGAGAAGTATGTTAGAGTGGTGCAGGACATGTATGAGATCTGTAAGACAGTGGTGAGATGTGCTGTAGGTGTGAAAGAAGAGTTCAAGGTGGAGGTGGGTCTGCATCAAGGATCGGCTCTAAGCCCCTTTTTGTTTGCTCTGGTGATGGACAGGATGACAAATGAGGTAAGACAGGAGTCCCCATGGACTATGATGTTTGCAGATGACATTGTGCTCTGTAGCGAGAGCAGGGAACAGGTGGAGGAAAATTTGGAGAGGTGGAGGTATGCTCTGGAAAGCAGAGGAATGAAGGTTAGCCGCAGCAAGACGGAGGATCGGTGAGGCTAAAGGGAGCAGAGGTAAAGAACTTGCAGGATTTTAAGTACTTGGGGTCAACGGTCCAGAGCAATGGAGAGTGTGGAAAGGAGGTGAAGAGGCGGGTACAGGCAGGTTGGAATGGGTGGAGAAAAGTGTCAGGTGTGTTGTGCGATAAAAAAGTATCAGCGATAATGAAAGGGAAAGGTGTACAGGACAGTGGTGAGACCAGCAATGCTCTACGGCTTAGAGACAGTGGCACTGAAGAAAAGACAGGAGGCAGGGTTGGAGGTAGCAGAGCTGAAGATGTAAAGGTTCTCTTTGGGAGTGATAAGGATGGATAGAATCAAGAATGAGTTTATCAGAGGGACAACCCAAGTTAGATGTTTTGGAGATAAAGTCAGAGAGGCCAGTTTGGTCATGTACAGAGGAGAGATGGTGAATATATCGGTAAAAGGATGCTGAGGACCTGCCAGGCAGGAGGTCTAGAGGAAGACCAAAGAGGAGATTTATGGATGCAGTGAGAGAGGACATGAAGTTAGTTGGTGTGAGAAAAGAGGATGAAGAGGATAGGGTTATATGGAGGCAAATGATTCGCTGTGGCGACCCCTGAAAGGGAACAGCCGAAAGCCAAAGAAGAATAATTATTGTCTGAATTGATGAACGTGGACCTTCAGGCATCTGGAAATTGCTCCCAAGGATGAACCACACTTGTGGAGGTCCACAATTCTTTTCCTGATGTATTGGTTGATTTCTCTTAATTTTCTCCCTAATGTCAAAGAAAGGGACTCTGCGTTTGAGATGTCCCTTTGCTGAATATGCATCCACAGGTGTGCCATCTATTAATTTAAATTGAATCAATTAACCTATTAGAAGTTTTTTAAGCTCAGAATGGAATCATCTTGAGTTATTTTTTGTTTGAAGACACAATAAACTTAGTTTATATATTTCTGACTTTAAAGTGGAGTATGAAAGTGATAATAAAAAAACATAATGTGTGTTTATATTCAGTCCAATGTGTTTTATGAGTAAAATATTAAATAGTTGTTAAACAAACCCTATTTATACCACTTGCATGCTGGTGTCTCACATTACAGTAAAACATCACAGATGATAAATTTAAATAGTAATGCATTAATAGATTGTACTGTAGTTGTTTAGGATTTTATATTTAACATTTTATATACTCAAAAAAAGAAACGCCCCTTTTTCAGGACTGTGTATTTCAACAATAATGTTTTAAAAATCCAAATAACTTTACAGATCAGGAAGGACAGCTGGGGTCCGTTCTTCGTACGTCGCTAACTCAGTTAGCTGGATTTAATTGTTGTGGATTTGTCCTGATCTTGGATTGTTTCGTTCTTCGATGCGCTTCTACCATTTGTTGTCATAGCAACATATCCGTAAGCTTGAACCTGCTCGGGAGCAGGTTTATTTCATGTAAACAGGATTTAGGCTGCGCTCCTGGCGGGTTATGATTGGTTGAAATGGCGAGGTCACATCTGATTGGTTAAAGAGCATGACTGACTCACGTGGAAAAAGAAAAGTATATGCCCCCTGCCATGGACTCCCCCCCACCCACACACATAATCGCTATCAAATATTATATATGAACATAAATTCATAGGTTTATTATTATCAAATATGATATTACTATTGTAATAAACCCTAGGCACGAGACAGCCGTCAAGACCATTAATACAAATTCTTGTATAATGTTTATTTTGTAACATTTATTTTTCAGGGGTTTGTCATAAAAATATGCGAATAAATATTTATATATATTAAAAATAAATATTTTATAATTTATACGAAACTAATTTTATTATAAAATAAACAATATAAAAGTATACATAATATTTCTATTTTTTCATGTACAACATATTTATTTTCATATTGCTTATTTTATTTTATTGTCTCATGTAATTTTTTAATTTGTAAACCATTAGCTTATGAATTTATGTTCTAATATAATATTTGATAGTGATTATGTAGTGGGGGGGCAATCCATGGCAGGGGGGCATTTCAGCGCATACCACGTGTTACAAAAAAAATTGAGCCGCTCTTTTTCCATTTCGTCAACCAATCGCAGGGCTTGTGATCAGTGTTTCTACTGTCGATACATATTGCCTTTTGGACCAACGCACAAGCGCGCAATAATCCTAGACAACTCAATCCAGCTATACTAATCATCAACAACAGGTGTGCTCGAAGAACCGAATTAGCCAGATCGTAATTAGCACGATGATCTCATCTTAGATGTGTCAATTCATCTCGGATGTGTCAAACGACGTACGAAGAACGGACCTCCGATCATTCTCACAGTGGAAGACCACGTGTAACAACACCTGCACAGTATCGGTACATGCGAATATCACACCTGCGTGACAGGTACAGGATGGCCACAACAACTGCCCGAGTAACACCAGGAACACACAATCCCTCCATCAGTGCTCAGACTGTCCGCAATAGGCAGTCCATGAGGAGGAGATGCACTGCAGTACTTCAAGCAGCTGGTGGCCACACCAGATACTGACTGGTACTTTTGATTTTGAGCCTCCCTTCATTCAGGGACACATTGTGAAACATTTTTAGTATATGTCTTATGGTGTTGACTCTTTTAGTGTTCATACAAATATTTACACATTAAGTTTACTGAAAGTAAAAACAGTTGAAAGTCAGAGGACGTTTCTTTTTTTTGCTGAGTGTATTTGTGTGGTGATGTTTTCTACACTTTATCATCTGTGACGTAGAAAGAAAAATTTGCTTTTGTAGATATACTAAAAACTTAGAGTCTGTGCCAAACAGACAGGACATCATGCGGCAATTATTTTAGGATAGTCACATATTGATTTGTTATGTTTATACTTTAACTTTAGCTCTGCATGACCAAGTGTGCAGGCTACAAGACAAGGCACAATTTTCTGTAAACTTTTTCCCACCCTATTTTTTGAGATTTCAACCTGAAAAAGCAGACATTGATAAAAGGAAACTGTTCATTACAGCTACAACATTAGTGACACCAGACGCTAGTTTGACATTTTGGACCATGCTGAGGTA
Source organism: Clarias gariepinus (assembly GCF_024256425.1). NCBI lineage: Eukaryota > Metazoa > Chordata > Actinopteri > Siluriformes > Clariidae > Clarias > Clarias gariepinus. The sequence continues at coordinate 16,952,610 of NC_071100.1, read as the reverse complement.
GTCATTGGTAGTCAATATTTTAGGACTTTACATTTTATATTTATAATTATTTGTTAGATATTTTCTGTACTGTATCATTTTTAAAGTGAGGAACTAAGCATGTCTTTCCATTTGACAAGAAACTGTGACAAGCAGACAGGAGATCAAGAAACATCAAGAGTTTGTAAATTCAGATAAACTTCAGATATGGAGCTTCTTGACCTGCTCAGACCTGCGCTTGCCAGGCCAATGCGTCGTACTTACGCTCTACGTCCCAATGTCAAGCTGCTCGCTGCTTTTTGTTTAAAATCTGTTTCATTGATCATTACCCATTATTCATGACTAGTTGGACTTTTCTTTTTGATTTAGTTAAATGAGAAAAAAAAACTTGGGAGATTCGAACTCCGCATCCATTAATTTTTCTGAGTGATTGTAATGCTTTAAACACCTATTTCACCTTTGCGGTTTGACTCGCTGTGGGATACGGTGTCATACCCCTATCTCACCTACACGGGTGGAACATCGCGGGTGGAACATTTCTCAGCAGAACGTCGGCGGGCAATTCCAGCAGCTCACGGTGCCTAACATCGCATCTCACCGTGAGTCAAGCCGCATAGCTGAGATAGGGGTATTGGGCATCGTAAGCCACCTTGAGTGCCCGCCCAACGTTCCCCGAAGTTCAGCAAGGTTCGCGAGGTTCCGCATGTTAAACATGTTCAATCTCTGTCATCTCATCGTATTCATTCCATAGTGCACTATACAACCCCAACAACTGACATGCTTTACATTGTTTCTGAAGCTGGTTAAGAGTGTTGTCAGCTGTTTGTCAATCAACTATAATTGTATACCTGGTTCGTTTCACCGCCACTGCAGGTTACATGAAAATATTAACGACAGTTTGGTGATTTAATTTATTTATTTGTCTATTATGGCATGCTATTGATAAGTTAACCCGTATCGAAATAAACGTTATTAAAAGAATTTAGTGCAATGTTTAATTTGCATAGAAAGTGCCGTCTTTCTTTAATGCTGTCATGCAAAAGGAGTGAAAAATAAATTCCTAAAAAAACAATGTCAGATAATTCAGTACCTTCACTGTAGACAGCGCCTTGTAACGTTGGACGTAAGAGGCAGCGACTTAAGGGACAGTTCGAGAAATACACTTAGAAAAGTAACCACTTATAAGATATATCTTAGGAGTTTTCTAAGCACACTAAGAGTGTGCGTTATCGGAAAACCGGGCCGTGGTCTTCAACAGATTTTTTAGAATTTGGAATAAATATATTGCAGGCTAGCAGAATTGCAGAAGTGAAGACTTTTAAAAAAGAAAACAAACACAAAAACCAGAGTGGTACAAAACTAACTAAGCATTCAGCCACAGACAGTAATGATAACAAGATAACAGGTGCTAGATAAAAGCCAATCCCGAGCTGAGGCCATTTATCACACACACACACACACACACACACACACACACACACACACACACACGGTTCAGGTGAGGCCAGACAGGACAGATTACTGAGGTGCTAAAAACCCCACTAAAATCTCTTATTGTCTTTTTAAAACAAAAGCTGTTGGGTGTGTCTTTATGGCAGATCGTAGGTTTGGCCCAGAGACTTAACTGATTGAACATGGCATTCTTGAACCTGAGAGTCTTTAAACCCGGAAGAGGGGCAGCCACAAGATACTTGACCCCTACACAAGCATCCTACACAAACACTGCACACACTAACACACACACACATATTGCACACGCTTACACACTACACATACATACTACATACACATACTACAACACAGAGACATACACACAGTGTATTTTGATATACTACTCCTAGGGGATTTACACACACACACACACACACACACACACACACAAACTTTTCATAGGAGATTTCACTGCATAGTTCATTCACACTTGCACGTATACATATGAAACTTCTAGATCTCACTGAGCTGAACAGTTTTCACTATAACAACCCCATGGGTTTACATATACATACTAACACATCACACACACACTCACACATCACAAATGTTAACACTCACACACTCTTATTTCTCTCTCTCTCTCTCGCACACACACAAACATAATAAATGTTAACACACAGACTCACTCACGACACACAGTGACACACACACACACACACACACACACACACACACACGGTTCAAAGGTTTAAACGATGCTTTATAGTCATGACAAATATTTATGGCCTTAGCAGCTGTTTTTCTTCTAATGATTATTATTTTATATAATTTTATATTTATTATATTCTTCTTTTTTTGGCTAATAACTTTCTGTGTGACATCATATTAAGTGACATCACATCAAGTCAAGTCAAGTCAAGCGAGTGACATCAGCATCTGGGCTTGTTCTGCCCTCTGCATCAAACGCCTTGCTTGACTCGGCAGTCAGATAACGTTTCCCAAAAGACAACAGTCTCAGGAGATAATATCTAGCCTTTACTGTTGCTTATGGAATGACGTAAAACTGCAAAACATACAAATTACAGAATGTAAGTATACAAAATAGTGATATGTACACGCACAAGCACAACCGGGACCATTTATAGACATAATATTAGCTTTAACTTCCCTAAAACATAGGTAATACAATCGATCAAATAAAGAATAAAGTTATACATCCAACATGTAAAATAACATGGATATAGCCTTTGTATATGTGAACATAAGTAAAATAATAATTATACAATTATAATTTTGTGCCTTCAAATCAACTTAAATCAGGGATCGATATCAGCCATGACAATATGCTCTTCGGTTTTACTGCTAGACTCACATTTTTGATGTCATCAAACAAGGACACTAACGCTAAGTGTAATACCGATCTTTGTCCAGAAACTGCAACTTTATACAAGGTTAAATGTGATTAACTCAATAGAACAGCACAGGGCTTTTTGGAGGTCTTAACATGCTCAAAAGGCACACAGATTGTGTAGTGGTGAGATAGTGATGGCGCAGGTGCTTGACTTGTTATTATTCTTATTATTGGGCTTATGGATTTATGTAAACAAAACATAGTGCACTGTCTTTGTTATTGTTTCTTATCACTGCTCTGCTGATCTTGAATACCTGATTATTAAGTGCAGGCCCTTTTATCTACCACATGAGATCAAACGCATTGATAGCAGTGTTTGTCCCCCTGGATGCTAAGGCTAGCACAGCCATGAAAGAACTCAGTGCTGCTATTAACAGTCTTCAGACAGCACATCCTGACTGAGCTTTTATTGTTGCTGGGAATTTTAATCACTGCAACTTAAGATCTGTTTTGCCAAAACTCCAACAGAAAGTGTCCTGCTTCACTAGGGGACACAAAACCCCGGATCATATTTACACAAGTGTGGCTGATGCTTACAAAGTCACACCCCTCCCCCACCTCAGACAATCTGACCACCTTTCATTGTTTCTGCTGCCCAAGTACTCTCCAGTCATCAAACGTGTGGAACCAACCATCAGGACTGTTAAAGTCTGGCTGGATGGGACTGATGCCTCTCTCCAGCAACAGTTCTCACACACAGACTGGAGTGAATTTTCTGCTCAGGCAACCACTGACCACAAACTCTTTTCTGTTCCATATTAACATGTGTGTGGATTGAGTGACCACACAAAGAATGATCATAGCATTCCCCAATCGGAATCCGTGGATGAACCAGGAAGTCTGCATTCTGCTCTAAGCATGCAATACAGCCTTCCAGTCTGGAGCCCAGAAGGCCTACAGCTTCGCCAGAGCCAATCTGAGGAGGGGAATCTGCAAAGCCAAGTATGAGCACAAACAGGGAGCACTTCAACTCTGCTGATTTAAAGTCACCTCCAAACAGCCGTGTGTCACTCCCAAATAAGCTCAATCCTTTTATGCTTGTTTTAAAAAGGGAACATGGAGTCAATGCTCAAAGCAGAGCCACTACCAGGTTAGTAGATGCTCACGCTCTCCAACTCTGATGTGTGTGCTACTCTGTCCAGAGTGAATGCAAGGAAAGCAGCTGGCCCTGATGGCATCCCCAGCCGAGTATTCAGAACATTCGTGAAGCAGCTGGCTGAGGTCCTCACAGACATCTTCAACCTGACTTTGTCATAGTCTGCTGTCTCAACCTGCCTTAAGACTGCAACCATTGTGCCAGTGTCAAAGCACTCCGCTGCAAAAGCATTCAGTGACTTTCGACCCATTGTACTTACCCCCATCAATGTGACGTGCTTCCTCACCTAACTCAAAGCCTGTCTGCCACCCACTCTGGACACATACCAGTTTGCCTATTGCCTGACCCCTACCAGGGTCAATGGTGGCTTAGTCAGGTAAATCTGTGGGTTACTGGGCTAATGATCGGAAGAATGGGGGTTTAAATCCCAGGACTGCCAGGCTTCCAGCGAATTCTTTCAGGGGGTTGAGTCCTTGAGCAAGGCCCTTAACCCTATCTGCTTCAGGGGTGCTGTACCTTGGCTGACCCTGTGCTCTGATCCCAGCTTCCTAACTGGGATATGCAAAATATAATTTCACTGTGCTGTAGATACATGTGACAAATAATTGAATCTTATTCTAATTGTGAATTTAATCCTAACCCATTTCCACAGCACATTCTGCCACTCATGCACTTAGATCCTAACTGCATATGTATGGCTCTGTACATGTACTTTGCACAATAACAATAAAGTTGTATCCTATCTAATATTGTTTAATTTAATTAATTAATTAATTAATTTATTTATTTATTGTGTTTGATTATGCCAGTTTGAGATTTAGGAGATTAATAATAATCAGCAGTATTATCTTTGAGTGAGTAGCTCACAGGCATTTGGAACATTACTAAAATATCTTGAAAAAATGTCTTATTATCTCCCAAATAATCAGAAAATAAAGGTTTTATGCTATTATAAAAAAGTGAAATAAGGCTACATTACTAAAGGTATCTAGTACAATAAAAAGTTATGTAATAATTCATGTAATTTGACAACAATCCCCCTCACCACTCCATATTGTTGTGTGTGCACCTGATCAAGTTTAGCCCATGATTTGATTGTCTCTCTATACCCAAATGATTCCTCACCTTCTTTGAAATCCCTTAGAGTTTCTTTTAATTAAAGATGAGAATTTTTGTACCTCGTTTATTCACAGCAACGTTCAGACCATCAGACCTTTTAATGAATTAAACAATACATTACCCTCTCATACTGTAGAAAGTTTGTAGTTCATGTCATAGTAGGATTACCTGCGCTAATGAAACCAAAAGTAGTTTCACAGAATTATATACAAAATACAGTGGAACCTCGAATTACGAGCATAATTCGTTCCGGAAGTGGGCTCGTATTCCAAAACACTCGTAAACCAAATTTAATTTTCCCATAAGAAATAATGGAAATTTTAATAATTCGTTTTACAGCCCCAAAAAATAAATACATTAAAATAATTAATAAAAAAAATATATAAGTAAAATTAACCTGCACGTTACCTTTCAAAAAACTAAAAAATAAATCCCAGCAGATAAGTGTTTCCCTTTTGTGCACGCAGGCGCTGTGTATGTGTGTCTGTGTGTGTGTGTGTGTATGTGAGGCTAGAGTAAGTGGAGACTTTTGCTTTCAGCCCCTCCTGTCTCTCTTTCCTCATCTTACACATTAAAACTTTCTTCTCTCGTTTAAACACACTTACACACACTTTAACGAAAAGACTGTTGCTCGCGACAGCGTAACAGCTCGTTAATCCATGCTGGTGTAATGATGAGATGGACAAACTTGTCGATGCCCGATCTTTTATTTGCTGCATTGTCAGGTTATAGTACAAACTTTCGGGTGGATCCTGCACTTAAATCCAACAAAAAAAAACTACTGAAGAACAAAACTCACGCTCTATATTCTAGTTTACATCTCGCATTCACGTTTACACACACCGGACTGCATTACCCACAATGCATCTTCCGTACTGGACTACACTTCCGTAAACAGCAGTCATAAATCAACGTCTCTTTTCTGCTTCACTGTTTTATCTGAAAATTAGCAATAAACATCGCTAATGATACTTGCGTGAGCGCAAACTAACAGAATCACTGCTGTAAAGTAAAACAAACAAACAAATGAACCGCCACTTTACCTCTGTGTGTGTCAGTGCAGAGTGTGTGTGTCTCTTGCCTTAATGCCTGTGCGTGTGTGTAATTTGACACTGTTCCAGCTATGTGTGTGTGTGTGTGAACTTCTTTGTATTGAGAATTTCTTTTGCTTTACTCACGCGCACACACACACGTGTGTTATAAGAAACAGTATACGCGCTGTACACACGCGCTTCTGAACACCAAATAAAATATGTTATACACACACGTGGTCACAGTGTTATAGTAAACAGTGTACGGATGTTGATTATACCAGTAAGAGACAAGCACTAAGTCCCAGCAGGGAAGACGAGTATGCACAATTTGCAGCGCAAGAGAGAGAAAAACCGTTGGCTCAGTTGTGATCACGTGACACTCGGCGTCAAAACAAGAAGACATGCATGATACTCGTTGCTCGTAAACCAAGACAATGCTCGTTTTTCAAGTAAAAATTTATAAAAAATCTTTGCTCGTCTTGCGGAACACTCGTAAACCGTGTTCCTTGTAATCCAAGGTTTCACTGTATTGCTAATTGGACTTGGCTTGAACATTGCACGACTCATCTAACGCATGCTGATCTGATAATAAATGTATTTTTACTGAATTGTCAATGTCGGGTATTCTCTGTTCAACAGTGTGCCGTGACAGCTGAAGGTCCTTTACTAAACATTTCAAATTTTCATTTTTGGAACAAAGAATAGCAACAGCATCACTGAGGCACTTTTCAACAAATTCCACTTCAAGATATGGCTTTTTTGCATGAGCAATGTTCCATGCTAGTTGATATGATGCTAATATGACCGTCTCTAAATGCTTGGTAAATTTTCGGAAGAGCTAAATTTGCTATTCTGACTGACATTTCTGTGTCTTTACCTTGTGTTAACGAAGTTCAATGCCTTTGGGAAATTCCTGGGCTACGGTAGAATGGAGGAAAGTGAAAGGCGCTCAAGTTTTAAAGCCTTAAAATGCGACAGCGAAGGATGACTCCCTCCCTCCTCTCGAATAAAGTAGCCCAAATAAGAGAGGAGTGAGGGGGCTACTGTACACACACAAACACATGCTAACGCCTGTGCGCAAACACACACACACTAAAGGAATCGCTGCCCTCAGACAGAGAGAGACTCTGGATCTTTAACAATGAACCTCTCTAATGACACTCGCATACACACATCGCCACAGTTTTACAATAAACAATACACACGCACGGACGAGTGACAGTGCAGCAGCTTTAAGGGTAATGTTTGGTCAGGTCTGTGATTTATACATTAATTTCTAAATGGACTGGACGTATATTTATGAAGCCACTAAAAAGATTAGAATCCAAACCATTACATGTTACGTGCCCTGTGCTCATTAGCATCATTAAACCTGATGATGTCACAGCTACACATGGTCAGGGACTTTTCTATCCCATCTTCAGTGAGACTTGTGTCTATTTTGGGCGTCTCCGAGTTCAAGCAGTTAACATTTTATTCTGAGTTTGCTTACTACCTAATGAGATGGAATAAGATGGAGCATTACATGTTACCTGCCCTGTGCTCAGGAGATTTAGACCTGATGATGTCACAGATACACATGGACAGGGACTTTGTGTCTGTCTTTGATTGATACAGTTTTTTGTATCCCATCTTTACTGAGACATAACTGATGTCTATGTTGGGCGTCCCTGAGCTCCTGTAGGTGAAAGGCGCAGCCTAAATCCTGTTTACATGAAATGAACCTGCTTCCAAGCAGGTTTAAACTTAAGGACATGTAAGAACGAAACAATCCAAGATCAGGACAAATCCACAACAATTAAATCCAACTAACTGTGTTAGCGACGTAAGAACGGACCCAAGACCTGCACTACAGAAAAAGGCGCACACACACACACACACACACACACACTAGGAGGTAAAACACAAGACAGAGATAAGATACATTAGAAAAACATGTCTCACACACACAAGAAAGACAACACAAACATTCAACAATGTTGACAAAATCACTGGAGAAATATCTCGCACACAAGTTATCTTCTTGTTAGAGTATCCTCCCTCGCACATTAAGACAAGATAGTGATCAAACTGGAGAAACGTGTCAAACTTTATACAAAAGAGAGAGAGATGTATCTTGCACCTTTGGATCAGTAGAAATGTGATCGACCTGTGTTGCTCTGAAATGTGCAAACAAGCGAAAAAGTGACAACCTAACATTTCACTACTTTGTCGTAATGAGGTAATGAGTTGAGTTAGTGGGAGGAGATACAGTAAGCAGTAAACATTCCTTACAAATATAGCAAAAAAATAAGAATAGTTTGTGCCAATTAGCAAGTAATGAATATTATGCATAAATGTATTTACGGTTGGTGTGTACAATAGTTTGGTGATTGTTGATCAGTGTGTTTGTGTGTGTTGATTTATCAGTCCAGTCTCAATGCTTTGAGAAAGTTGACTTAATGTGTGTGTGTGTATGTGTGTGTGTGTGTGTGTGTGTGTGTGTGTGTGTGTGTGTGTGTGTGTGTGTGTGTGTGTGAGAATATGTGTTGAAATTCTATTTTCTTTGTACAGTGAGACCGCAGTCTGTAGTGAAAGTCCATCCAGCTGAGAGTGTGGGCTTACAGTTGGTTTTACACCTTCATTCATGAGAAATTTCACTGCAAGTCCCAGTTTGACCTGAACATTCCTAGCAGATTATTTCCTTGTTCTATAGTATATGAACACCGATCAGCCATAACATTAAGGTGGAAAGTGTCAGAACACACTGTCACTACTGTTTAGTTGGCAAAGTGGGACCTACTGTAGAATCAGGGCAATAATGAGGGTAACTGAACACACGGTGATACTGTATGAAAAAATGTGTTGTGTAAACAAGTGATAGGAAATCGATTGTGCATATGTTATCATTTTAACCTTGGCATTAATTTTTCTCTGCGATTGTACTGACACCTGCCGACCCAGGAGAAGCTCATTCTCTCTTCTCTTTGTTGTTAGAGACCATGACAGAAAGGCTAAAAAATCATGAATGGATAATCTTTTAATCATTTGGTGAAGTCACGTGGTAAAAAAATCTACAGTAAAACCTATAGTTATGTTTTATAGTGAAAGTAACAACATTTCCATACACACAATGCAGCAAGATCACACAGGGCCGAGTATAAACTGTGTGTCCATAAGAAAACCACTTGTTAGTGAGACTAGTCAGGAAAAAGGCTTCAGTTTGTTAGGGAGCATAAAGATTGCACTTTGGAGTGATGGAAAATGTCATGTGGTCTGATGAGTCCAGATTCCCTCTAGTCTATAGTGATGGGCGTGTCAGGGTAATAAGGGAAGCACATGAAGCGAATCACCCATCATGCATAGTGTCCACTGTACAGGTCTTTGGAGACAGTGTTATGATCTGAGGTTGCTTCAGTTGTTCAGACTCAGCAATGTTATATAGTAATAAAGTGAAGTCAGCTGATGACCTAAAAGTACTGAATTACCAAGTTATCACATCAGTAGAGTTTTTTCCACCCTGATTGCACAGACGTATTTCAGGAATCATATTGTGCGAGTGGTTCTGGGAGCGTGAGGAATCATTTTCACACATGGACACCACACTGTGTGCTGTAATCAAAGCTGAAGGCGACTAAATGAAAGCCTAGTGAGCTTGATTTAAAAAAAAAAAAGTGCTCCAATCAGCCATGAAATACACTAGTATTTTACAAAATGTGTTATAGAGTCAAAGGTCAATCCTCTCATTGACGATCTACAATAGGGGAGAAAGTATGATATGTGATGTTAAATGAGTGTCAGATATAAAGCACATATTTAAACAAATACAGTATGTAACTGTGCAATTTAAAATACAGAGTCATACAATCACACACACACACACACACACACACTTGGATGTGAAATATGAGAGAGATGTGACAATTGCACACGAGAAACTTCACATAGAAGAGATAACACACATTATAAAAAGTCACACACACAAGAAAGACAACACTAATACAACACATATGACACACTCACATGAGAGAGAGAGAGAGAGAGAGAGAGAGAGAGAGATGTCTTACCCCTCTGCTCCATCGTAGAAATGTAATTACCTGTAGCTTTTTTAATAAATTTGTAATCAGACGTCTTTATTAATTAAAAATATGAGAGAATAGATGTTCATGCTGTAAAGGTAAAAACAGTTCTAATCTCTTCATCATTTCATATCAACAGCAAAACCCAAACCGACTGTGAGTGTGGATCAGAGCTCCATCTACACTGGAGACAGAGTTACTCTGAGCTGTGAGGGTACTGGAGGGACTTTTCTCTTTTATGAAGATCCGAAATCAAGTCCTCTCCCTAAAGGAGCTTCAGATGCCAAGACACTTGAAGTGACAGTTTCTAAGGAAGGAGAAATAAATTACTACTGTAAAGCACAGGAGGGGGAGTCCGAGTCCGAGTCCGAGTTCAGTGATCCAGTTAAAGTTACAGTGAGCGGTACGTCACTACAGCGTTAAAGTTAGTAAGTCTGTGGAAAAAACTATTTATTTTTAAGAAATCATTCAAATTGTGTATTTATATAAAATCATATTTAAATAATGTTAGTCGTACTGTATGTGTTGAAGTTTTATTATCATTGTACAGCGAGACCAAAACCCACACTGACGGTCCATCCAGCTGAGAGTGTGTTCATTGGGGAAAGCGTCACTCTCACATGTGAGATACAGACTGGAGGATCCTGGCAGTACCACTGGTATAGAGATAAAACAGAACTTACTACTGGAATAGAGGATAGATACACAATCACTGAAGTTAAAAAGTCTCATAAAGGTGGTTATACATGTAAAGGAACACAATCATCAGACCCAAAATACACAGAGACCAGTGCTGCTGTTACACTGACTGTATCAGGTGAGTGGGTTTTATTGCTGTTTTGTTAATGTTGTTTGTGTGTAACAGTGAAAAGTGTAGGTGTGTATTCTGTATAATAGCTTAACATGTTCTTTATATAGACATAATGTATGTTCGTCATTTTACTGATAAACACACGGCATGTTAATAAGTTTACAGCCATCAAGTTCACCTCATTAACACGAGTTACATGAACTAAAAGCTCAGTAATTATTTATTATAAAACAGTCAGGAGGTAAAAGAATCAGGTCAAGTTTAGTATTTAAGTTGTAAAAGTTTTCTCCTGTAACCTGAAGTCATCGAGCTTTTGGGTTCTAATATCTTTTGAGATTGGAAAACAATGTTTAGTTTTTTTTTAATCATTTTATTAAGTTATAATAATGTAATAATAATAATCTGTGAAGGAGAATAATTTGATCAATAGTGTCAAAAGCTGCACTGAGGTCGAGTAATACAAGCATAGTTACACAACCCTGATCAGAGGCCAATAGAATGTCATTTACTACTTTAACGAGTGCTGTCTCTGTACTGTGATGAGAACTAAATCCTGACTGATACAGTTCATGTATGCCATTTCTATGTATATATGAGCATAGCTGCTCCGCTACTATCTTTTCCAGGATCTTAGAGATAAAGGGGAGGTTTGATATTGGTCTGTAACTGGACAGCTGACAGGGGTCAAGGTCAGGTTTCTTAATTATTGGTTTAATAACTGCTAATTTCAAAGATTTTCGAACATAACCAATGCTGAGTGAAGAATTAATTATTCTCAACAGGGGTTCTATTATTGCTGGTACTATCTGTTTAAGAAAATGTGTCGGTACAGGATCTAATATACAGGTTGATGAATTTGAAGAAGAGATGAGTGAAATTAGTTCATTCTCTTCAAGGGGAGTAAAGTATTCTAGGTTCTGATCTGACATGGCTAGATTAACATCTGCATCAATTACATTGTTCGGTTTCAAAACCTCAATTTTATGCCTAATATTTACAATTTTATTATTAAAAAAGTGTATGAAGTCCTCACTATTGCATGATGTTGTTGTGGAGATTTCTGCAGTGGTCTTATTTCTGGTTAATTTGGCTACAGCATTAAATAAGAATCTAGGATTATTTTTATTATTTTCTATAAGAGTGGAGAGATATGTTGATCTAGCTACACTAAGAGCTTTTCTATAGTTCAGGATGCTCTCCTTGCATGCTATTTGAAATACTAGTAATTTAGTTTGACGCCATTTACGTTCTAATTTCCGAGCGGTCTGTTTTAAAGTGCGCGTGTGATCGTTATACCAGAGAGCGAGTTTCTTATCTCTAATAATTTTACTTTTAACTGAAGCTACATTATCCAAGGTACACGGAACGTCGAGTCTAAATATTCAGTCACCTGATCGAGTTCTGTGGGGTCAGACAGTGATCTAATCAAAGTTGGGAACTCTGGGAGATTACTGATGAAACTTGCTAATTTTTTATACTTAATCCGAATAATATTATTAAATCTAAAGTGTGTCCTGCTTTATGAGTGGGTCCTACTACACACTGATTTACCCCTAGTGAGTCCAGTATGGACATAAATGCTGTTCTTAGGGGGACTTCTTCATTTAAAGCTACATACTCATCCTGTTTAATCCAGGTTTCTGTTAAACAGAGTATATCAAACTCCTGATCCGTGATAATTTCATTAACAATAACTGCTTCAGATGCGAGAGATCTAATATTTAACAGATGAGAAGCGTATTCCCTGTTCTCTATTTTGGAAGAGACCATGACAGACAGGCTGAGTGAGAGGAGCGGTTTCCTTTTATCCACTAACTGTTTGCTTCCATCATACAAATCACACTGGCTTATTAGTCTAACCTGTAATATTTCTCTTCGACATTTCACTAATTTTCAAAATATGTAACATTTTTTGCGGGATGATTGGCAACCCTACCCAGGGTCCTTACGACCTTGTACGAGATAAGCGGTATGGAAAATGAATGAATGAAATTCACCACCGTAAAAGAGGTAACAATCATGGCCAATAATCCATAGTGAATTATACTGGAATTATAATTTTCACTAAATATGTGACTAAATATACAGCAGTTATCAATTAAATATGCTTAAAATATGTTAAAATGGCAGTAAGTGAGTTTCAGGAGGAATTTTAGCCCATTCTTCCTGGCAGAACTGCCTTAGCTCCGTCATATCACTTTAGCTCTGTCATGCCATAGCTTATCTGTAGGGTTGGGGTCTGGGCTCTGACTTGGCGGATTTTGTTTTTCTAAAGCCATTCTGTTGTGGACTTGCTCCAGTAAATACTAATCTGTATTTGCTACTGGTTCCTAAATTCATGGCTAAATCTGACCCTGTGCACTAACCTACTAAATAGTTTGCTCTAATAGATCCTTCACTGCGTGTGGCGATAATTACAGAAGTCTGCTGCAGGTTCATAGCTTCTGTCGTCACAAGTTGGAGCACATAAAGGGATAGGTATAAAAAAAGGACTCAAGCACTCAAGAAAGGAAAAGGTTTTTGTGTGCACCAGAAAAGCTCTTAGGTGCAAATATCCTTTCTATGACAATTCATAGCAAATCATAGAGCATAGTACAGAACAGGTGGTAGATAAATTGAGACAGTTCTTAGACAGTTCTGCTTGAGTTCGGCATGTCCTGTAGTGGAGTCCTTGGTGATTTGTCAGTATAGCTTAACATTTCATAGCAAATGTGTAGTTAATTCATAAGTGATTACAGCTTGTGCCATCACAGACACAAGTGACCAAAAATGTTTAAGAATGTCCATTTTTAGACAATAACTCCAACAGTTGGGGAATGTGTAGAAAGGCTCCTTATACACTGGGAAGTTAAGCATAAGTGTGTGTCCTCTGCAGATGTCTTTTAGTTCAGTTGGGTTTATTCTGCAACAAACAGAAAATGTAACAAACAATGAGGAATTTAAAAGTATATTTAAAGTAAAAGCATTTCCTGTTGTATCTTCTTCTCCTTATTCTCCTTAGGCCTATATGTTTGTTGTTTACCATTTGTAAATTACTTATTAACGTTAATTCTTTAGTCATTTCTATACATGTACATAGACTGTCCTACCATTTACTTGTGTTGTTTGTCATAATACAGTTTCACTTACAAACAAACTAACAAGAAGTAAGCAAGCGTAAACTCAGTGTAAAAGTAAAAGAAGAAAAGGTCTTATGTAATATGATCCTTATATAAGCCTATCATAGGGGTTCTCAAACATAATATGCGAAGGTCTGAATCTGATTTCCAGTCAAGGTCAAAGGTCCAGAAAGATTGTTAGAAGCAAAAAATGTTTTATTAAACTTGCGTATTCCTTACACACAATGTACATTTGATTTTAAGAAGGTCTGAGAAAAAATACATTCAAGCTCAGTGAAAAAATGCCACTGTTTGACTGCAATCAGATACTTAAACTTACATTCAAGTGTCAGAAAGAATTAAAATACATACAGAATTTGTGCCAAAATAGTTGTTTGTGAACCTAAACAGCCCCAAATTTCAGTATTAAAAAGTTTACAGATGTTTAAAACCTTTAGGAGTCGGCGGACCCACCGGTGGAGACACTTGCATTTTTTTCAGGTAATCGTGAAAAGAGCTTTAAATGCTCCATCATGTTTGATTATACACATAAGTGTAGTACATTTTAATCTGTTAAGGGCCTACTTTTATTTGTAAAATGAAGAAAATAAACAGGGTGCGATTTTAGTCTCAGTCTTCGAGAAAATATGTTTGAAACACGTCACCAACATGAACTGAAACTGTGAATCCTGTACACACAGTAGGAATTAATAGTGTAATGTACGACTTTAGCCATTTATATGTTTATAAGTAACTGAAAAATACACAAATGTCAGGACGTGTCAGAAGTTCTTCAGGGCCCCAGAACACCTGCAGACTCCTAAGGGTTCAGAAAATAGTTTTTCAACTTCAAGAGAAAAATCTTCATTGTGTGATTTTTATGCCTAAACAAACTAAATAAGCAAAGTGTATTAATTTTAAAAGGACTGACCTTACAGGACAACACAACAACACACTTTAATACCAAAATAATTTTAAAGTAAAAGTTACATGATGCCCTAAGGGACCGTTCGCATGTTATGTCTTAAAAATGTATACATGCCAGTCACATCGCTTTCTCCTTCTTTCCAAAAGGCACAAAAAGTTGTGCTGTCATGGCGTCCGGTGTTGTGTAAGGGGATTATCTACATACTGTAATTGTAAAGGAATTATTTTCTTTTTCTTATTTTCTTTACGCTCTTATGCGACTTAAAAATCACAGAGGGGGAAATATGTAAGCATATATGCAGCAATGTGACAAAATGATAATAGTAATTAACAGAATATGGATCTTAGTAAAATAATAAGAGGTAAAGGGACGAAACAGAGGTGAGCCAAGGACAAAAGCAGATGTCATAAAGACAGGTCGTAAGTCATAGCAAAAAGGAGATTGATGTAATCTCAGTGTACAGTACAGTGTGTACCCAACGTCATAGGGGATGGGTAATGATGTAATGGTGTTCAGTGTACAGTGTGTACCCAACATGCATGATGTAATAGTAACCCTAGACATGATGTAATCTCAGAAGTACACGTGCAACATGTGCACCCACAGTTGCGCACACATGACTATATAAGAGGGCATAGACAAATACCAAAAAGACACGAAATCAGTTTTATGAATAATAAGTTCAATAAGAGTAGACACAAAAAATAAAATAGTATGTGCATCTACATAATGACAAAACAAATATAAAAATACAAAGTATAAGGCCCAACATAAAAGTACCAAAAAACATAGGGGGTCTGGGTAAGCATCAATAATAAAATAGACTATATAAAATCACATATCAAACCTTCTCTGAGCCAGAACAACACCGACAGGAAGATCAGTGAGAGGAATAAAAGTCACAGAAATGTCACGATTAAGAAGTGGTACAGATGCTGGAGGAAAATCTGTTTGGGTATCAACAGAGGCACTCTCGTTAGTTTGTGTACTAACAGACACTTTAAAATCATCTGAGTAGCAACACTTATGTGACAAACAGGCTTTAGGACAGAAGGAGCTGGAGTACTAGACTCTGGCCGTACAGGCCTAAAAGCATGAGAAGGAGGGCTATTTACCTCCAAACGCAGTCTTTTAGAAGGACCGGGTTTGGAGTCATCCTTCTTGTAATACGTAAGCCCCCTCTCGTCTAGAAAATGCATGAATAAAACAGGGGGCTCAGACTCATCCTGGGTGAAACTCACAGAGGCCCGGTCCATGGCAGGTTCAGGAGGGTTGTAATCCGTTCTGCCCTGGCTGTCCGAGTCGTCCAGAGGGATGTAGTGAGCACTTGAGCTATTACAATCAGCTACAAGATTAAAATAAAATACACAACACAACAAATTGGGAAAACAAGACACGAAATTAAAATAGTGCGACAGAGATGCTTGCCCATGGCCTGTCTCTTGAGAACTGTATAAAGTAAACCAGAAAATGCAGGAATGTATAGTAAAAATAAGCGCCACCCCAATATTTTTTTAATTAAACAAGAAAAGTGCAAAGATAATGGAAAGTAATTTGCAAAAAAAATGAATTATAATGGGAAAAAATATAAGCACGTGGTCAGATGACAAGGTATAGGATGTAACAGAACTGGCAGAAAAAATGTACGTACATAATGGGTGAAATTATTGTAAAAAGTTGGATTATAATGGATTAATAATTTGGTAAGGAAAAAAAGAAGTACAAAGGAGGGGACAAGGTGTGCGCCCCTCCCCTTCCTAACTGTATATAATGAGGCTGCATGTAACTGTCACATCAGTCTGCTCTTGGTGATGCTTGGGTTTACAATCTAGGCATTACAAGTGCGGCTCACTTAGGTTTTAATGCTGCAATAATTCCTGCCTTACTTCATCCAGATGTGCACAAAGTCCGGAGTCTTTCTTTGGTTCTTTTTTACTAGAAATACAGTATTTGTTTAATAATTAGGCAACATTAACAAGTGAATTTCAAACTCTGAATTGTTAACATACACTCCATCATTAGCATTTACATCATAAATGTTGAGAACAGAACAGCAACACCTGATTCACACACTGTGCTTTTCTGTGTGTGTGGGGGGGGGGTCGGGGAGGGGGGGGGGGGTCTGATGAGTCCAGATTCACTCTAGTCTATAGTAATGAGCTCGTCAGGGTAAGAAGGAAAGCACATAAAGCGATGCACCCATCATGCATAGTGTCCACTGTACAAGACTCTGGAGACAGTGTTATGATCTGGTCACATCAGTAGAGTTTTTCCTCCCTGATGGCACATGATTTCAGGAATTAAATTGGAAGGGAGTTTCTGGGAACATGAGGAATCATTTTTACACATGAACTGGACACCACATTGTGTGCTGTAATCAAAGCTAAAGGTGACTGAATGGAAGCTTAGTGAGCTTGATTTAAAATTATTTTTTTGGGGCCATTTGCTCCAATCAGTCATGAAATACACTTGTATTTTACAAAATGTGAAGTAGGGTCAAAGGTCAATCCTCTTATTGACAATCTACAATAAGGGGACAAAGTATGATATGTGATGTTACTATAATATGAGTGTCAGATATAAAGACTGTTGATTCATGATTACACACTTTGAAGCACATATTTAAACAGACATCATGTAACCATGCAATTTAAAACAAACACACACACACACACACACTTGGATGTGAAAGATGAGAGAGATGTGGCAATTGTACACAAGAGAAACTTCACATAGAAGAGATAACACACATTATAAAAAGTCACACACACAAGAAAGACAACACGAATACAACAAATATGACACACTCACATGAGAGAGAGAGAGAGAGAGAGAGAGAGAGAGAGAGAGAGAGAGAGAGAAATGCGTCTTACCCCTCTGCTCCACTGTAGAAATGTAACCAACTGTACCTTTTACAATAAATTTGTAATCAGACGTCTTTATTAATCAGGAATGTGAGAGAATAGATGTTCATGCTATAAAGGTAAAAACAGCTCTAATCTCTTCATCATTTCATATCAACAGAAAAACCCAAACCGACTGTGAGTGTGGATCAGAGCTCCATCTACACTGGAGACAAAGTTACTCTGAGCTGTGATCTGCAGGGTACTGGATGGACTTTTCTCTTTTATGAAAATCAGACATTAAATCATCTCCCTGAAGGAGCTCCAGATGCTAACACACATAAAGTAACAATCTCTAATGTAGGACAAACAACATACTACTGTAAAGCACGCAGGGGAAACTACGAGTCAGACAACAGCGATCCAGCCGCGATTACAGTGACAGGTACGTCACTACAGGGTTAAAGTTAGTAAGTCTGTAAAAAAAAACAACAACAATGTATTCATTTTTAAGGAATCGGTCAAATTGTGTATTTATATAAAATCATATTTAAGTTATGTTTAATTGTACGTACTGTATGTGTTAAAATTTTATTATCTTTGTATAGCGAGACCAAAACCCACACTGACAGTCCATCCAGCTGAGAGTGTGTTCATTGGGGAAAGAGTCACTCTCACATGTGAGATACAGACTGGAGGATCCTGGCAGTACCACTGGTATAGAGATAAAACAGAACTTACTACTGGAATAGAGGATAGATACACAATCACTGAAGTTAAAAAGTCTCATAAAGGTGGTTATACATGTAAAGGAACACAATCATCAGACCCAAAATACACAGAGACCAGTGCTGCTGTTACACTGACTGTATCAGGTGAGTGGGTTTTATTTCTGTTTTGTTAATGTTGTTTGTGTGTAACAGTGAAAAGTGTAGGTGTGTATTCTGTATAATGGCTTTAACATGTTATTTATATAGACATAATGTATGTTTGCCATTTTACTGATAAACACACGTACAGTAGGTCGTCAACGCCTGTTACCGTCGTGCTCACCGCCGCAGGAGAAAATAAATCAGTCACATTTCGTGTCATTCATGAAACGACCGCCAGGTGGCATTTTCATTCGATGCAGTTTTCAAATATAATTAGAGCTTAAGTCATAAAAAAGTCACATGTTGTATCAAAGAAATACTAGCGATGGTAATTTCCACATCCGAGTACTTTATACAACAAACATGAATAATCAGAACCAGAGCTATTGATATTTACTGTACAACAAGGAGTTTAAAAAAAAGGTTAAATTTTGTTTGGACTGATGATTCACCAGGTGACAATTGTATTTGTACAAAGAATGAACTGTTATATAGCCTGTGTTTGGCTCATTGTTATTATAATTTTTTTTTATTTTACATTTTAAAGACATTAAATATAAAAATAACTGGAAAAATAGACTTTCAGAATAGAACATTAGAATAATTTTAAAAATTCACTCTAAACTGCTGTGTTGTTTCTGTAAACACCAGGTTATTTTGACCCAACAACTGTTTTATTCTTTATTCTCTGGTTTCTCCAAACGGCAGCCTGCAACATGTTTACAATATTACTGTTATTGTGTCACAAAGTGTAGTATTAAGAGTTGTTTAGGCGAGAATGTGTGTGTGTACAGCTCAAAACCTCCATCAGTTATTAAAGATAGCGTCTATTTAAAAAACTGCCCCAACGTTTCGGAGATTTGAGCTCCAGACAATGCCCATGTACATGCATCCTGTACCCCACCCAGTGCAGCCTCACCTCTAAAAAGTACTTCTGAAAATTACTGCTGGCTGTGATGTCTCTGTAATGTTTAAAACAGTGGAGGTATTTTATTTTCTGTATTTCTAACTGATATTCTTTGGTATAATACGGTTATAGTATAATATATCACGGCTGTGTGACGCATCCTGTACTCTGTGTTCCAGACTCTTTGGTGGAGACTGTTGATGTTTGTTTTAAAGATTTTCTTGTCTTTAAACTACACAAAGCAGTGTCTTCCCACCTGGGAGTTTCTCCCGCTTACTGTAGATCAGATTGATGGACATGAGTCCTCATCTGTTACATTTTTGGTGACAACAGTTTAATGGTTTAAATGGTTAAAATAAATAGTTAAAATATTAAGATGGGGAATGTTTGATGTCATGTGGGCATTATAAGATTCGTATTAAAAACTTCTAAATAAAAAGTGGCAGCTGGCACGCCTGAAAATAGATGAAGGCTTATTTTTATAGTCCAAATAATAATGCTTTTTTAATTTTTTGGCTATTGTTGTTTACTTACAATACTTGTTAATTTAATTTAAATGAGGTTTGGGTTTGGGATGTTGAGCATCGTGATCCTTCTCTTCAATTCCCTACGTAGTCTATTTAGTGCTCAACCGGACGCACGTTTTCTAGATCGCACCGGCAGAAGTAGACTAATGATTATGAATATGTCGGGAAAAACAGCAAGAAGACCATTTGAATCTGACCATTTTAATAATTCATTGATAAATTAGTAATTTCTTTGGTTTCGGCTGCGGTGATGAAGGTAATCATGTCATCTCGTCGTCTCTGCAGCAGTGGATGTGTCTATAATTCACGTCTCATACAAATTACATCATCTGATATTTGTTTTCCATTAGTTTATATAAAAGCAGACATTTTGCTTTCTGTAAGTATATATTTTTCACGTCTGTGAGGCGAATATACACGGAGTTTCGGTTTATTTTCTGACGAACTCAAGTTCACAGAACCGATACAGAATGGGCCCCTGTTTACTTATTTTAGAAAATCATAACATTTTGTGCACTTAAATAAAAGTAGAGTCTTATAAAGTCTATGTAGCTTATATAGTTTTATTGTATAGTTTTTGTATATTAATCTGACAACTTTTTCTGATGCACACTCAAAGTTTTCTGGCTACGCA
This sequence comes from Clarias gariepinus, assembly GCF_024256425.1. NCBI lineage: Eukaryota > Metazoa > Chordata > Actinopteri > Siluriformes > Clariidae > Clarias > Clarias gariepinus. The sequence goes on along the minus strand of NC_071100.1, from coordinate 16,931,859 downwards.
AGTGTTACACATGATAAAATATAAAGGCTCAATTTTAATTTTAAATCTGTACTGTAATTTTAGTACTGTGATTGTAAATCCGTTTAATGTTTCACTTGTATTTTATAAGGTTTTGCTGGCGGTGGTACAGCACAATGGGGGTTATTATTTAATAAAGAAAATTATGATGATCATAACAGCCTACTGCATTTCATTCTTATAATAACGCAAAACACAACCGGGGCTGAATGACAACGACATTTGCTGGCGCAGTAGCACGTCCTGACAATTTTTTTATTTTATGCTAATTTAGTTTCATTTATTTCAGTTAATAAATCTATTTATCAAATAGTAATAGTAATTTAATCAAATTTAAAGAACACAAAGTATAAGATGACACAAGACCCTACACGTAGCTTTCCTAATTACACATGATAAAATATAAAGGCTCCTGTGTTATTGTTTACTTCGCTTAAATTCGATCCTAATAAGATTTAATAATTTTTTTATTCTACATTTGTACTGTAATGTTAATACTGTGATCACGAATTCATTTAATTACAGTGTTTCAATTGATTTTATCCGCTACTACGTGCAGCTCTGAAGGAGCTGCGGCTCATTAATCCTGCAGAGAATGAACTAAGGCCTGAGGAGTCAGTAGTTATATACTGTAGTTACTGTAGTTATATAGCGCCACTCAGCGGTAAAAGCCAGCAAATACAAAGCCAAGTGCTGTTGCCGTGAGACGCAAAGGTAAAACCATTATTCCGGTAGAGGACCATCTGTATGTGTGCATTAAATTGGGTTTTAATTAAATGTGTAAATAAGCAGATGATTAGACTGTGAATACAGAATGTTTTATACATCTCCTACTGAGTGTCAGAGATTTCTACATGTGTACTGTGTTTATAGAACTTTAATGATGACATTAATTTGTTCATCTGATGTGTGGTATCAACACTCCACATGTTTATTGATGTTTATACAAAACACAAAGTGTTAAAAACAAAAACATTAACATTTATGGAGTTTTCCAAAATATCTTCCAGATGTGTAGTTTTTCATTTTCCAAATTACTTGTCACTCTGTACACCCATGATCATGAACTGATGTAGAGAGAGATTGAAGACCTGCTTCATATTTTCTGACTCTTACCTTAATCACAGCGAAGATTTACATTTAATATCCTTCTTCATTTTCATCACGTGTCTAAATGTAAATTCTCAGTCAGTCATAAGTTGTTTTACATCATCACATAGAGAATATTATTGTTTTACTGTAGAAGTTATTAGTGTAATAAACACTACATCACATTTGAATTGTATTTCATTTCTAACAGAAAAACCTAAACCTGAACTCACATCAAGTCTTACAGGAGACGTCCTGACAGGAAACTCAGTGACTCTGACCTGTACACTGAATCTGGAGTCTAATGGGTGGAGGTTTTACTGGATTAAGGACAGACAGAGCAAAGAGACTAAAACTGAAACATTTAACTTCACCATCACACCAGTTAGTGTCTCTGATGGAGGTCAGTACAGGTGCAGAGCTGGAAGAGGAAACCCAGTCTACTACACAGAATACAGTAAAGAATTCTCACTAAAGGTTAAAGGTAAGTAAGATATTTTCTATAAAGTGATTCTGTACAACACTGAACATATAAGCAACACGTGAGCAGGTTTTAAAAAGTCTTTCAGTTAAATCACTGTATTAAAGTTAAAGAGAGACAGTGTGAGCTCGGCCGAGCAGGACTGGTGTGAAGTGAGCTGGAAAAGTTTATATGGAAACACACTAATTTATCTTCAGAAGAAAATGTCACCAAAAGCTGTAAAAGTCTTTTAAAAGCTGCTGAACCTGTGTGTAGTCGCTCCCAACACAACGGCTGAAATAAACAAACCATGTCAGTTTGTTAATGCACAAAAACGAAACATTACTTTTATATTTGTTAATATTATTGTGCCATTATTTAGATTCATTTTAACAAAGGCATTTCGAATTAATAATATGTGAAGCCTACATGTATAAATGACCTACTTTTATTGTTTATGTTTACAGATTAATTGAATTACAGTGTCATGAAAAAGTGTTTGCCACCTTCCAGAATTTTTATTTTTTTATTATTTAAATCACCAAACAAATTTTAATATCACACAAAGACAACCTAAGCAAATTCAGTTTTTAAGGAAACCTCTATCCAAACCTACGTGGGCCTGCGTGAAAAGTAATTGTCCCCTAAGCCCAATAACTGGTTGTGTCACTGTTGGCAGCAGCAACAACTGCAACCAAGAGTTTGTAGTAACTGGCAGTGAGTGTTTCACATTGCAGGCAGAAAAAAACAAAAGCGGGTAAATACTTTTTCACAGCACAATGAATGAAATGAACTGCGATTCAAGAGCAAGCAGGTCATTGTGAACTGATAGTGTAATACAGCGGCCCATGTGGCAGGCGAATCTGTAGACAACAACTCTGTGGATTTCCAGACGGGTAGATCAGCGGAAAACGCGCTTGCTAGACAACACCGCCAATGATAGCAATCAGGTAAAACACACGGCACCTGGCCACATGCCCACTTAAGCCCCCGAAACCGACACCCAGTGTGCGAACATTAGGTAGCACCCGGTATGAGAGCAAGTCATTTCAGTAAAAGAGCTCAAAGACAAAGGTACAGACAAAGTCTAAGCTCAAGAGCAAGGCAAACCACACTATTATTATTATTATTACTATTATTATTATTATTATTATTTATCAAGGCACACAAAGATGGACAGGTTCCTTTAATAAGAATAAATAAGGATAATATAATGATCATAGTCTGAGTCACATTAAATACAGAAAGCAAGTAAAATCAACTGGTATATTGACATAACATTAATAAGATAAAAGAAATATTAGAAACATAAACTCAGGAAAAACAAGGTTATAAGTTAACTGTAAATTCTGGTCACGCTGCTTCTCTTGTTGGCTGGAGCTCATTTTGGAGCTCAAAGAGTACGTGGTCCTGACTGACTGCATAGAATCCAAAGGCTGAACCGAAATGAGACTGACTTTGGTTAATGTCATATATAATTAAACCAAGCTTTAAAACAAAATCCTGGCCTAGTTTATGTACTAATTTAAATATAACCACTTATTTGGACACAGATTACAAATATACCATGGAACTTTAATATTTTTTCTTAACAGAAAATTGAGAGAAAATTTAAGAGAAGTTTAAGAGATGCTGCATGAGGCCCATTGGTTTAAAGCACTTTATTGGACATTACTCAAACTGGTTAACTGTTTTTCCTTTAAAACCATGCTACTGGTGAAGTCATGTTACGGGTATGTAGACACTTGACTAGGGAGGACCACAGACACGAGACAAGATCTTATTATTATATAAATTATAAAAGGTGTAGGAGAGAAAAATAGAGGTAAATAGATAAAAGAGAACTAAACAAGAGTAAAAAGAATGAAAGTGTGCATGTGTGGGTCAGGAGCAGTGTCCAGCAGGTATGATGGCACAAAGCTGGTAGCCTGGGAAGGTGGGCAGCAGTCGCTGAGTGTCGAGTAGGGCTGCACAATTCTTGAGAAATTGTAAATCACGATGTTTCTCAATGGGAATTAAGATCACGATTCTCTCACACAATTCTCTCTCAGATTTTAGTTTTTTCTTCCAACAAAAAACATTGATTACACTTGAGAAAAAAAAAGTGTTGTCTGCACAGGACTTTCAACTCTCTTGTACTAAAATAAAAGTCACCTTTCCATATTTTTATTTAAATAAAGTGAAAAGTTGTTACACATAAATAGAATTTTAACAATAATACATTAAAATAACGACTAAGTAGGTCTCAGACAACTATAGAACTTCATCACGTGTTAAATTATATTATTATTATTATTATTATTATTATTATTATTATTATTTTATCAGCATAAGGTAAATGTAACAGTGTTGGGTAGTTTGTTATTAAATACATAGTTTACAGTGTAGAGTTTATTGTTGTCAAAGGGTTTATTGCTGAATCTTAACACACTTCCACTAAACTCTTCTGTAGCTTTCACTCTGTTCTCAGAGTCTCTGTGTAACAACTCGAATCAACACAGCAGCTTTAATAATCTCATACTTTAAGTTATAACCCAAATAGAACTGCACGTGCCTGTCTCTGATCAGACAGTAGTGTGTATTTTAGTTTTTAGCGTGTGTGTGTGAGAGACATTTACCATATGCTGATAAAAATAACACAGATGCACAATCAACTTATGCCATGATAAACACAATTAAAGAAATGTAACATGCCATCTCCCCTACGCAGTTTCACACGATTCACTGCGTGGTGATTATGTTTCCAATCTTTCTGCGTGAGAAATTAAATGCTGGTGTTTGATACACCTATATGCATTAAGCAGACACATAAAGCCTTGAAAGGAGTCAATCAGAAACAGGTCGCCAAAATGTAAAAAAAGGAAAAAAATGGCTAATGATTGGCTAGAATTCCGATGTGTGAGAGTGTTGTGATATTGAGCACATGCAGGAAAGTCTGTAGTTTGAGCACAATGCAAGTGTGAGTTTCCTGGAGTAAGTGAGTGTTTAAGCGAACAAAAATAAAATCAAACTGCAAAACAGTTTTTGGCACATTTTCTGTTACACTGTTTGAATGCAACCAGTGACCTTGACTGATACAGCAATCCGGGATTATTGTCAAGTAAATAAGTGGACTCGTGAATACAGCGTGATCTGAATGCAGGGAAAACACTCGCAAGTGAATCGCCGTCATTTAGAAATTAGATCGCATGTATGTATGAATCGAGAGTGTGATTTTTATTTAAAAAAAATTTCTGATTAATTATGCAGCTCTAGTGCCAAGGGTCCATCCTTCATTCGTTAGCAGCAGCGACAGGTGGAAGTTGAAGGCACTGGGATTAAATCTGTGGCAGGCTGGCAAGGTAGGCGTGGCCACAAGCTGGAAAGCCGGTCACAGGTTAATGGTAGTTAACACAGCCTGGCATTTAAGGCATAGTAGTCAATCATAGTCGGCAGCAGCATTTCCAGAACCTAACACATGGAATCAGACGAGGCTGTTGTATTCCTGTGGGTGCGGCAGCAGTCCAGAACTGGGGCATTAAAGTCGAGGCAGTGGCTGATACCTTTATGGCGGCTGAGTCACAATAACTGGCCCTGACTGAACGCACAAGTGCTGGAGAAGTAAACTCAGTCCATTCTCTGATAGACACACAGTACGAAACTGAAAGCATACGTAGCTTATAGTTTAGCTGAGACCAGGATCATCACAGAGACAGAAAACATGTTTTCACTCTGTAGAGCTGATTAATGAGTAAAGATGAGTAACAAAGATTGTGTTACTCCTGAACTGTAGAAACTATAAATATATTTCAGGGTATTTTAGGCCCATCTAAATGCACCTAGAGAGAAGATGTGTTCCAATCGCCCTGAAGTACCCTGCGAAGTGTACTGAACAGAGTATTCAGTCATGTTAAGCGTGATTCCACACTTCAAGGACCGATTCAAGGGAAACTGCAACTGGTGTAGGGAACAATTGGGCAACGGGTCTTTACTTCACCGGGAAAGAGAATGAGAAAATAAAGTGTGGGAAAAAATGGAGCTAAAAAAGGAGTTATATGTTTATTATCAAGGGTAACATAGTATTAATAGGAATTCTTAGGATTTCATTTATCAAGAAATCCTTAGTATTATAAGGGCTCGTAATCTGTAAAAAAAATAATAATAATCTTTGTACATCTTGTTAATTAATCAGATAATTTATTTACAAGTTATATATGTTTCAATAGTACATGTTTTATAATGGTATCAGTTTGTTTCAATAAATATTTAATACTTAATACCCGTAGTGTAGGAAGGAAGTGACATCTGCGCTGGTGATGTTGCAGGGTGTTCCAAAAGGTACAGAAAGTACACTGTGGATCGGAACATAGCTAGAGAGAGAGAGTTGCACTCTGAGCCACAAACTCACATACACTAACACATGTACATGCGTCCGCATAGCAGGATGTTTAGAAGGAAGATGTAGATACAGACTGTATCCCGGGGGACTTTGACCCCTACCCTGCCTTGTGCCATGAATACAGGGGAAGGGCTCCAGGCCACTGTGACCCTGTACAGGATAAGCAGTATAAAGAAACCCGAAAATGAGTGAGAGTGAATTTTCCTGGCAGGCTGCAGCAGGTCTGTGTGAGTGACACATTTTCTGTACACTATGTTTATTTAGCACAGGACTGTCTATTGTCTGCTGTCTTGTAGCCCTATAAATCCTGAATGACACCTGATCTATATCATAATGACACCCAGGGCTGGACTGGGACAAAAAATCGACCCGGGCATTTTGACTAAAGACCGGCCCACTAGGTATTATTGGCAAAGCCATATAAAGCCTTTGAATGAAAACAAACGTTGTTCTGACAGCGATGTACACTGTCCTGTTGGTATATATGTATCAATCTAATAAACTTAAACCTACACTATCCTCCCTATTCTGGTATTCTAAACAGTACTTAGCGGAAAACAAAAGACTGCTCGGTCGAGTTAACCTCCTGAACTATCTACAACACATGGTGGAAACCTGAAATTAAGACAGAGAAGACTAGAGGTGAGACATAATCATTAATGAGTATTAAAATTAATAAATTACAGATTTAGTGATATTTTCATAAACTATTTATTTACCACATCAACAAACAGCATGGCAGCACAAAATACTTTTTTAAACATGGCAACCTTTAAAAAGTGAAAGGAGGCAGAGAAAGAAAGTTGAGAAAGAAATAAGGAGACAGAGAAAGAAATTTGAGAAAGAATAACACTTAATTGAATTTTTGATGCCATTTTACACACAGTACATGGCACAAGAACTGACAACACAACACAGAGATCACGATCGCTGGAGTGTCATTCAGAGACCTGGGCTGCCACAACCAGCTAAATCGTAACACAAATGCACAGAAATCAATTATTTTTCTACAATAATTAAATAGATTCAACATCTTTCTTCGACATAATTTCAGACTGCACAGATGTTAAGCTTACTGGGCTTACAGAGACTTAATATTTTTAGACTTAATATTTACCATAAACGATAATGGATTTCTATACATTTAACATCAAATGACAACTTTGGTTGTAAGATTCAGATAAGTATTTAAAAGCTATGCATTTAAAATGAGAATAAGAAAGAAAAGTATTTCTTTGTGCCCCCCTTTCCTTGTTAATGCCCTACCTGGCCCCCTGGAAAAACTTTGCTAGACCCGCCCCTGCACAGTTACCAGCTGTCAGCTATGAAGAAAAGGATTCTGGTGTTATTTGTCTCTCAGAAACAGTTCATAACTTCCCTTCAACTCATTCATGTCACCTTATAGATAAACCTGTTTCTCCATCACCTGTTCAACTCCGATGATTCAATAAGGACATCTCCTGGTTTCACCTTTATGTTTCTCTCTCACATATCCAAACCGATCATGACTAGCAGCTTTTATGGCTGGGGCTCCAGCAAACAGCTGATAAACCGATCAGCTGATCAACAGGAGAAGGTGGGGGAGAGAATGAGAGAAGCCGAGGCTGCTGCGCAGCGTAAAGACACAAGATAACTCCAGCTTTGTGTGTTTTTTTAATTTTTATTCTAGCTGAAATACAGGACAAATCGCGTTTCTTTTCACCTCAATACGTAACGCGTAATATTTTCTCTAAATACGGGACGATTACGTTTTTTACGTTTGGCAACCCATACTAACTAACTTTATCAATAATTCACTCTCAGTAACATCATAGCACCAGCATAGAAACTCTGTCATCATGCTAACTAGTACACAGTAGGAGTAATTGTAACTGACTGTGAAAAGTTAGCAAGCACAACAAAAATAAGCTACACCTACTTGGTTTATAAGTTTTTTTATGGTTTTACTTGGTTTTACTTGGGCTACCTCAAGTTCAGTTCTGAGCCAGAGTTTTGTAGTCAGGAAACATTTCCCTTACAGAAATGCGTTAAAACATCTAGCTCATAGCTCTTTAACATGCTGTCAGTGCCCAGATACGAGATGTACTGAGTACAGTGTCGAGGTCAGCGATGAGACCCACGTGCTCAAAAGGGAATCTTTTTCTGATAGATTTCAGGAGGACAGATTACATTTGCATCTGTTAAAAAGATGGTCTTCAGATATTTTCTGTCACTGCTGAAGATATTCTGAAAATATTCGGTTAACGTGACCTCTGTTTCAGAGTGTCCTCATTGAAAAGTCCAACAACCCTATCTATTATAGCATCAGCTAAAGAATATCCCTGGTGTCACCCTGATTTTAGTGGATGAGGAGATGGAGCGTGGCAGTGTAGAGGACGATTTTATATCTTGTGTGAGCGATCCTTTTAGCATTTAAATGTAGAAGAAAAATGATAGTAATTGATTTTTGATGGTCCTCTATTATTATGTATACACAACGACACTAATTTAAAGAAACTTACAGATATGTGACCATAATTCTGCACACGAGTCTAAATCTTTTTGTTTTGTTTTTTGTTTCCCTCACAGTGAGTCCTAAACCTGTGGTGATTATAAATCCTGATAGACAGGTGTACAGAGGAGAGAGTGTGACTTTCAGGTGTAACAGGACAGAAGGAGACACTAAGTGGACATACAGCTGGTATAAGTATGATAACACACAGCTACGAGACACAACACAGGAGTTGATCATCAGCTCAGTTAGAGACTCTGACGGGGGTAAATACACCTGTAGAGGGACGAGGAGAAGAGACTCTCAGCTCTCACAGATCAGTGCTCCTGTTACACTCTCTGTATCAGGTGTGTGTGTTTGTGTGTGTGTGTTTTGTTATAATGTAGGTGCTGGTACACATGACCTTGTGGGTGGAGATTTACCGATGGTGTAGGACGTGAGGAATTTAAACACTGTGATGTAGATGTTGGAGTTTGTGTCATGAAGTGATGTGTTATTTGCTCCCATTCACTGGTTCACTGGGTGTTTGTCGTGTGTTTAGAAAATGTTTCTGTACTGATTTGTTCCTAAGACGGGGACAAAGTAAGTCTTACACACCTTTGGCACAAATATACAATATAAAGTAAACCACTCCACTTGAGTAAATCTGTCTCCTTTTCCAACACTGCCATCATGTGGCCAAAACCCGTAACCGCACCTAAAGTAATGAGTCTCAGAGTGAAATAAAGTCTCTGCGCCTTTAAATCTAGACGAGGTGAATCCCGGACGGTGATTAGTTTCAGAGCGAATTTCACCATGAAAGAAATAATGGAAACTCCAGTGATTTGTTCAACAACCCAAAAATATTAATATAAAAATGATAAAAAGAAAGTTTTAGAGGCGGTCGGCGCTGGCGGTGGGAACGCCGGCGTCCTTTGGCAGGTGAGGGATGAACGCGAACATAGTCCTGAGGCGGTCCGGCCTCCACAGAGTTCGATGTTTCATCGGCGTGCGGCTGGTAAGACGCAAGACGGTCCCGGTGGAGCAAAACTCGTACCCACCCCGCCAACCGCACCCGGTAGATGACATCGGAGAGCCGAGCTATTACCGCACAGGGGCCCACCCAGTGAGACACACGCCCGGCCGAGAGCCCCCTCCTTCTCCTTCCGGAGGAACACACCCACACCTGCTCGCCAGCAGCAAAATCTCGCCCCTGGCTGTGAGTGTCCACGCCCATTCGCCCTATAGGTGCCCCCACCTGAAAGTCTTGCAGCGGTGCCCGCGAGCGCTGGGTGGGGCCCTTCTGCCTGGCGATGAGCGGTTCAAAGTTCAGCTGTGAGACCGGCGAGACCGGCGGAGCGACTGCGGGTGACGCTCTGGGAGACGCAGTAAGACGGCTGCATGCTGGCTCGGACGGCTGATCACCACCGGAGGACTGCACGGGGGGAACGTCCTGCGTCGAGGGTTCTACGTCGCGACGGCGCTCCACTTGCTCGCAGTACCGGCCACGCGCTTTGCTGCCCGGCCGGCGAGGTAAAGCGCCGGTGTTAGCGCGCAGATTTCCCGCTCGGTCTGCTACCGGAAGTTCCGCCCCCCGGGTGTGTGCTGCTAACCTGTCCAGTTGTGGTTTGGGTCCGAGCAACCTGGCTACCCCGAAGTTACCACGCAGAGTTCCGCTGGACAAATTCAGCAGCGCACCCCATCTCTCCAAAATATCCAACCCCAAAACGCAGTCCTCCTCGACGTCCCCCACAACGAACCCGTGGGAATAAGTTCGTCCACCCACCTGGACTCGCACTGTGCGACACGCCCTTACCTTCACGTAGCCCCCAGCAACGGTGCAGATGCTGAAGGCAGGATCAGGCCGTCCGCAAACACGCTTGCTTTGCCCCAGTAATCCAGAGCGCAGCAGCGAAACAGTGGAGCCGGTGTCCACGAGCGCCCGCAGTAAGACGCCATCCAGCACACAGTCGATGTAGAGCCCAGCGCGGCTTACCACGCGTCCTCCCGGCGCTAGTCTAGCGGCTGCTGGTGTACGCTGTCCCGTGCCTCGGCCTCGCCGCGAAACGTCGGGGAGTTGCTCGTTGCCTAGCCGCGACGGGTAGCCCTGTCCCCGGCTAGGTTCACGAACGGAGCGCCACTGAGCTGCAGGCGGTCGCTCGGCTCTTCCGCCGCGATGTATCGCCAATATGGGCTCAGCCCGCTCGGCCTCGCGCAGCGGCAGGTCGCTTTGCCGGCTAACGGCGCACGGAGCTGTAGCCGGCGCTTGCGCAATGTCCGCCTCGAGCTCCAGTGCCGGGATTTCCACCTCGCCGCTCCGCGTTGGTTGCCGTGGTGTGCTCGCTTTAGCGCCATCGGGAAAGCGCTTCTTTCGTGCGAGTAGTCGCTCCGCTACTCGGCGGCCCGCTTGGATTTTCTGAAGGTCCTCCGTTGTGCGCTCAAACCCGTGACTCTCCATCCCACTTCTGACACCAATGTAGCGTTTTTACGCCTGAAGAAATGCTGGAGAGACGAGCGAGCTTGTTTGCTGCCCAATGCAATGGCTGGGAGTACTTTATTTAGCATACAGCCGGTATGGCATGAGCAGCACCTTCACTCAGGAGCCTACCTCTAATTCAGCGTCAGCCTGAACTAGAGCACATTTCACACGTTACACACCTCAACACACACACAACAGGGCCGAAGTCACTAACCCAAACACCTTTCCCCATTATGGTGAACACACCGACATTCCCGCAAAGCATGCTGGTCGTCAGCCGCCGCCCCGCCCACGCCACAGTATATAATGGCAGGTGTTGCGGAAGAGAGGTTGATTTTACGGCAGCTGTTTACGGGAGTGTAGTCCAGTGCCAGCAATGCTTTGTGGGTAATGCAGTCCAAAGTGCGAAAACGCGAAAATGTGAGATAAGCTGGAATATAGAGCCTGAGCCTGTTTTCTTAAGTAGTTTTTGGTTTGATTTAAGTACGGAACCTACACGGAAGTTTGTAATATCGCCTGACAACGCAGAAATTTAAAGAATGGAAATGCATCAACTCGATTTGTCTCTCATCACTGCATGGACATGAATTAACGGGCTGTTACGCTGCCGCAAGCAACAACAACAAAAACCGGAGAAGCTTACCGAGAGAGATACTGACGCGATGTGTTTACTGATGTGTTTACATGACTTCTTAATCTTCGACAGACATTGTTATAAACCATCTAACGTTACAAAGGTAAGCATAATATAGTTTTCCGACTACGTACACAGTTTGCAACTAGACAGTCACCTTAATGCATTGTTTATTATAAACGTGCGATTAGGGATTATATAGAGACGGATATACACAGAGAAGAAGCCATAACCATGTTCTATGAAAGTGTAAGTTAACTTACACTTCGCATTCATCGTGATTATTAGAAAAGGCGATCTTCAAAGATTCATAGAAAAATAAATTACTCACTGAGCCTGGTGAAGATGAAGCAGGAACACGAAGCGTAAGTACAGATCCATTTTTAGGAGCAGCTTCCTAGTAAAACCTGCTTTATATTGACCCGCGTTTATAAATCAGTCTGGTGAAAAATTATTAGCGCAAACATGAACGCATTTAGGTAAATCAGCGGGGACGTTAGCTTTAAAAAACTAAATTCAGCCACTGCGTCCTCAGCGGCTCAGATACCTAACCCTAGGTCACTAACCCTAGGTAGTAAATGACGACTGCTGTGTTCGCTATTACACACAACAACTGTACACAACACTCGCTTAGGCGACATTTTGCTCCAGCGTCAAAAAACAATGGCCGACAGCTTCTTCTCACTCGGGGCGGGTCTTTGCTAAAACACCAGTGTCAATCAACTAGTGTAGGAGCGGCCTCTTGTGGTGTGGCGTCACAGTGACAGGCATTTGCGATTGGCCTGATTTCAGAAGGGGCATCACTTAAAAACTTCATCATTTAATAAATAAAAAGAAAATCACTGGGCGGCTCTTTATCATCGTAGAGTGGTTGTGTACACACAGTTCAGTCCAAACAGCTTGAAAAAGTGCATGTAGGCCTGTATGACCCCTTTAAGTAACAATAAAACCAATTAACCTGCACTTCATGTTGGAAAAGAATCAGGCTGTGTGTGAAGCAGAGACAGGAGAGGGGGCGGGGTTAATGTGTACGACGACCGTCACTCACCCGCATGACACACATGCGTGGATGGATGTTAACTTTACTTACCTTAGTCTGTAAGTGTTTGTGGTGATTCCCGGACGCCATTCTGTTAAAGTTTTCTACTTTCTTGGTCTGTAAACTCTTTTTTGTTGAGGATTTTCCGAAATTAGGATTATTCTCCATCAGGACAGTTTTACAGGACAGACGTTTCTATCATTGTGCTCCCGGACTGATGATTTGAAACTGGTGATGCTGACGTATCCGACCCCTCATGCCCCCCCTTGCGCCAGGAAAGACAGCAAGGAGCCTGACTCTGACCATTTTAATAATTAATTGATAAATTAGTGATTTTTCTGTTTTCGGCTGTAGTAATGAAGGTGATCACGTCATCTCGTTGTCTCCACAGCAGTGGATGCGCCAATAATTTATGTTTCATACGAATTACATAAGATGTTTTCATTTTCCATCAGTTTATATAAAAGCAGACATTTTGCTTTTTGTAAGTATATATTTTTTACGTCTGTGAGGTGAGTATACACATAGTTTCAGTTAATTTTCTGACGCGCTCAAGTTCACCAAAAACAATACAGAATAGCGCTGTATCCCTGTTTACTTTCTTTATTTTACAAAATCATAACGTTTTGTAGTCATTGTGCGTGCACTTAAATAAAAGGAGAGTCTTAAAACTATATAAGCTACATAGCCTTTATATTATATCGTTTTTGCCCATTAATCTGACAACACCTGTGGCTCACCCACGTTTCCTGATACACACAGCCAGAGTTTTCTGGCTACGCGAGTGTTACACATGATAAAATATAAAGGATCACTGTGTTAACATTTACTTTGCTTAAATTCGATGGAACTAAGAAACGCCTATATTTAATTTAAGTTTTAAATTTGTACTGTAATTTTAGTACTGTGATGATAAACTGGTGGTGCCGGCGGTGGTACAGCGCAACGGGGGTGCTGGGATGTAAAAATGTAATTTGTTAAAAAATTTTTATTATTTATTAAAGAACATTATGATGATCATAACAGCCTACCGCATTTAATTCTTATCATACCGTAAAAACACATTGACATCTGCTGATGCAGTAGCATCATTTAGTTTCATTTATTTCAGTTAATAAATCTACTACAAATTTAAAGAACACAAAATATAGGATGACACAAAAACCTACAGTACAGTGGAACTTCGGATTATAAGCATAATTCGTTCCGGAAGTAGGCTCGTATTCCAAGACACTCGTAAACCAAATTAAATTTTCCCATAAGAAATAATGGAAACTTAAATTGTTCGTTCCACATCCCCAAAAAATAAATACATACAAATAATTAATAAAAAAAAGTAAAAATAAATCCTGACAGATAAGTGTTTCCGTTTATGCACGCAGGCGCTGTGTGTGTGTGTGTGTGTGTGTGTGTGTGTGTGTGTGTGTGTGTGTGTGTGTAATGTGCGTGCACACATTAACGGAGAGACTGTTTTATCAGAAAAATTAGCAAGGAACATCGCTAATTACACTCGTGTGAGCACATACTAACAGAATTACTGCTGTAAAGTAAAACAAACAAACGAATGAACCGCACTATACCTTTGACAGAGCAACGTTTCTGAGTGTGTGTGTGTGTGTGTGTGTGTGTGTGTGTATGTGTGTATGTACACACACACACACACACACACACACTCTCTCGCCTTTACAGTCCCTCTCACAACCCCTCCTCCTCTCGGCTTCCCACAAACATACACAACACACACTACACACACACACACACATACACACACACACTCTCTGCCTTACACTCTCTGATTCTTTTCGAAGGTAAAGTGAAACACGACAGGCTGATATAGAGAGGAAGAGAAAAAATGGATCTTTACCCTCTAATGAGACTTGCTTTTGCTTATACGCGCAGTCTACACGGATGTTATAATAAACAAAACGCGCGCTGTACACACACGCTTGCAAAAATGTTTTACAAACACACACATGGTCACAGTGTTATAGTTAACAGTGCACGCGTGCACGGATGTTGATTATACCAGTAAGAGACGAGCATTAAGACCCAGCAGGGGAGACGATTACCCACAATTCCGCAGCACAAGAAAGAGAAAAAACGTTGGCTCAGTTGTGATCACAGGACGCTCGACGTCAAAACAAAAAGCGCATGCGTGATACGTGATACATGATACTTGGTACTCGTAAACCAAGACTTTTTTCTCGTCTTGCGGAACACTTGCAAACCGTGTTACTCGTAATCCGAGGTTCCACTGTACACGTGTAGCTTGTCTACTTACACATGATAACATCTAAAGACTCACTGTGTTAACGTTTAAACAAACACACTAATGGAATGACAATATTAAGACAAATTTTGAGATTTGACACAATGTTTACAAACATCATGTATAAAATATATATACTGTATATGTGTGTGTGTGTGTGTGTGTGTGTGTGTGTGTAAAGCTTCCCAATACGTCTTATAAGGATTAGATGTGTAATTTTGCAGTTTGTGTTCCACTTTCCCAAAATATTTTTTCCTTTTTTTGTTACTTTTTACACACCAATTATGATAAATTGATAAAGAAAGAGAGAGAGAGAGATTGGAGACTTGGATGATCACGTATCAGTTACAGTATTTTCTCACCCACACTTTAATATTATTGACACTTCATATTTAATATTTCTATATATTTTCATTCACGTCATTTGAATAACTGAAAATTGATAAACAATGTGACATTAGTCCTGATGTGTTTAGTGTCGTCACTGAGAGAGTAATAGTGTTTTACTGTAGAGGTGATTTGTGTAGTAAAGACTACTTCACATTCTGATACTGTATTTAATCTCTAACAGAAAAACCTAAACCTGTGATCACATCAAGTCTTAAAGGAAACGTCCTGACAAGAACCTCAGTGACTCTGACCTGTACACTGACACCACAGTCTACTGGATGGAAGTTTTACTGGACCACACCCACACAGAGCACTGAGACTATGCCTGAAACAAACTCCTACACCATCAGATCAGTTAGTGTCTCTGATAGAGGTCGGTACTGGTGCTATGCTAGAAGAGGATCCCCAGAGTACACCACAGACTACAGTAATGCACTCCAGTTAGACGTTACTGGTGAGTAAGAGACTTTCTCTCATGTGATTCTGTACAACACTGAACATATAAACACCATGTGATCAGCATCACAATACAGTAACATTTACACAGTTAGACACAGAGAAGTGTTTCCTGTAGATGATTGTATTAAAGTTAAAGAGAGACAGTGTGAGCACGGCTGAGCAGGGCCGGTGTGAGCTGAGCTGGAGATCAAGTGGAACAACACTAGTTTAGATTTAGTGGAAAATGTCACAAAAACCTGTAAAACTCTTTTAATAAGCTGCTGAGAGGCTGTTTAATGGTCTTCATAAAGTTACTGCTTCAGAAACATCACCATGCTCGAGTGGAGAGTCTGAGTGTGAATGAGTGAAGAGGACCAGGGGCGAGATTTTATACTGAAACACTGAGTGTAAGAGAGAATGACTCCTATTCCACTGACCCGAATTAGTTACAGTCCTCTACCGATGTCATCTGATTTAAAATCGCCTCTGAAGTCATTACAGTCTTTACCAGTATGAGCATTAAGGACGTGTTATGGACATAATAACGTTTCAATAACCGTTCGTTGAGGAATTTGAACATGTTCTACTGAGACCTGAATAAATGATAATGAAACCGTAACGACACTTCCGTCATTAAGAGAAATTAAAACGATGCTACTGACTATTACGAACTATTACGGAGGTTTTAACAATATGATAATGACCTCATTATGCTCTGCTATGTTTTTTGTATTCGTTGTTGTTGTTGTTGTTGTTTTGTGATCTGAGTACATTATGACTGATATAAAGCTGCTCACATCGCCCACACTTTCACTTTATTTAGAGCGTATATATTTCAGTTTTGTTTTTCTGGAGTACTTTTATTGATTTTACATTTTATCTACTTTGCAAAAGTTGCCACTGTTCATATCGCCTTTTACAAAATGAAAGTGCACATGATGTGTGCAGCTTCATTTCAGTCATAAACTCTCAACCACATTCCAGCCATTCCTGGTCAAATAATTATTCAGTGCTGGACACAACCAGCAAAAAAGCGTTATGAATGTTATTTGAATAATAAAATCTCCTGAAGATCCTCGGGGTGTGGAGACGAGAACAGTTTATGTACATATGTTTTCTGGGTTGCTACAATATCATATTATTTACATGGTAAATCTAATTAAATTAGAAATACATCATGGTTTAGAAAACATTCAACATGATTTCCAAAATCTTGAGCAATGCCCTGTGCACTAATACGGGTAGTATTAAGTTAAATGTGGCACTCCCACAAGAGCCTAAAAATCATTTAGTATTTTTTGGAAAATATTTTTGTACATTTATTTATAAAAACAACTAATAAACTAACATTTATTTGTTTACTATTCATGTGACAAACATGCTAGCAGAGGGATATTTATAGAATAGGATAAACAGCGTGATGCATCATGGTTGAGTTGTGAAACTGTAATTCCCCTTTGCTGATCGAGCGCGGTTAGTCACTGCTCGAAGTGTATAAGTGATTAACGATGCTCTGATCCAGTGAAGTTTTCGGGCAGTGGGGGCCATACGGACCTGATTAGACTGATTATTGATTAAAAGCAGCTGCGCCTCGTAATGTAGCCTGATATGTTTGAACTGCCTCTTGACTCTTGTTTTGGTTTCGGGTTGAGCTCTCACGAGACTGCACTTCCAGTTTGCGAGGGGAATCCTGATGACACACAAGGTCACCTGCCCCTGTTTAAAGCACACCGGGGAAGAAGCAAGAGGGAGGAGAAAGATATGGTGGTTTATCACGATGTTTGTGATGCCATTGTGATGCCAATTCACCAGACATAGACCGTAATAATAATCACAATGTTAAGGGCGACTTGCGTAATAAGTGTGCTGTGATTGGTGGAAAATGTTTCTCATATAGCGAGCTGGCCCATGACGTGGAATGCCAATAGAGCACATGCCGTGGCAAATAGTGGGCAGTTAATAATGTTCTGTTTTCTGTCAGATTGAACATGATGTTTAAAGTTATTTAATGAGAAATTCAAACGTTCAGGAAAATCTGCAGCAGATCGAGTGAATTCGATTCAGTTCATTTCTTATAAATGGTTTATTTATATTTCAGTTGTAACCGTCTAATTTTGTGAAATGACTTTGATCGCCTGCTTTGAGTTGTGCTGAAATAAAAAATCTTTTCTCTCCATGTCTTTGTAAATGCCTTGTCTATAAACCTGTTCTTATATTGATTTAAAACAGAAGTAAAATCAATCATGTGTCTAACAAAAATAATATGAAAAAGAGGCTGTGCAGGTGGTTTAGTGTCTCAGAGACAGTAATAATATTTAATTCTGTAAGTGATGAGTGAGGTAAAGACAACCTGACATCTTGAACTGTGTTTTATTTTTTACAGAAAACACCAAACCTGTGATCACATCAGGTCTTATAGGAGCTGCACTGTCAGGAAACCCAGTGACTCTGACCTGTAGACTGGATCTGCAGTCTGATGGATGGAAGATTTACTGGACCACACCCACACAGAGCACTGAGACTGAGACTGAAACACAATACTCCTCCTCTTCTTACTACTCCAACTACACCATCAGCTCAGATAGAGTCTCTGATGGAGATCAGTACAGGTGCAGAGCTGGAAGAGGAACCCCAGTCTACTACACTCTGTACAGTGATCCACTCTCACTAAGTGTTATTGGTGAGTAAGAGACTTTCTGTGAAGTGATTCTGTAGAACACTGAACATGTGAGCAGCGTCACAACACAGTAACATTTACACACACTGTACACACTCTTATCTAATCATAAAGAAAAATCAGAGGGTCAGTCAAATCAGTGTGTTTTCCCTTTAGTGTGTTGTTCCCCTGCTGACACTCAGTGCTGATGAAGATACAGAGTTCTGTGAAGGATAAACATATTAATGATAAAGATCTGTAAAATGAACAGTAATGTGCTATAAAAACATGACATTTAAATATTCTAATTCATTTAAAGTCAAATTTAGGAAAAAAAACACTGAACCAATGAACTAAACACAACTGTGGCAGAGATTTACAGTTAGGTCCATACAGTAAATATTAGAACATTAACACTAGAAGCGCCGAGCACCGGTCATTTTGACCGCAAGGGGGAAAAAAAAAGTCACACTTGATCAAATTCCAGGACCCTCCTTTCATGACTTTTCCTAGATCTGTGAGCTTAATCACCCAGCATGCTTACATTTTCAAAATTGCACCAGTAAAAGCCAGTATGAAGCTAATTTGCTCTTATTTACGTGAAATTGACGTTTCCTGCCTTTTTCAACCTGCGATGCTCATTTCTTATAGCAGATGGCGCAAGGGATCGCGCATAAATTCTCTGATTTTATTTCATATGTGCAATTTATATATATATATATATATATATATATATATATATATATATATATATATATATATATATGCTTCCGTGAAATATCGACAATTCGCCATTCATTCCCGCTTTGATAATCAGCGATATTTCATGAGGAGATTTAGGGATTTAGCTCTACTTAATTTTATAACGTTTTATTATCATTTTATCAAACGTCATTTATTCGTTCATTTTATTTGAAGCTTCTGAACTTCTCGGATGTTTTTTTAGTGTGACAATGCTTTAGATTAGTTCTGAAATCGGTTCCGTGAAATTATCGATAAAAACAGAGTAATGACCCCTCCTGAGGATATAAAGCTTTATTATTGTGTTTGAATAAATAATCAGATCTACCACAGCAGATAATAAACTATTGTACGTCATGACTGAAGTAAACACCACAATTATGCCTCGTTTCATTCGGTGTTGCTAGGCAACGGACCACGCGCCTATTGGGGAATGTGGATATGTGGAAGTGATGTGTGGCCACTCAATGAGAACCAAACCAAAGATTTCGGTAACTACACGGGGTGTAACATCTGCATGGTGACACTGAACAGCTCAACACTTTTCCGTTATGGTAACATAAGCACCTCGGATACCTGTCGCTGCTGCTGTGGAAATATTACGCTACGGATATTAAATATAGAATATTTATTGAAACAAAAACTAATACCATTATAAAATATATAACGTATTGAAACTTATCGAAAATGATTTTATTAATGATTTTATTAATTTACAAGATGTATGGAGATTTATTTATTTTTTTACAGATTACAAGCCTATATAATACTAAGGGTTTCTAAATTAAGTTGAAATGTAAATTATTGTGTCCTATTTATAAGATGTCATCCTTGATAAGGATTATAATAAATATATAAATAGTTCCCTACAGCGCTACAGTTCGCTACTCTGTGCAGTTGTGTGTGCACAGAGAGTTTGTGTATGTATGTGCGCACATCTCATAGGTATGTAGTTTATTTACAGTAATTCATAAAAAAAACAGTGTCTACTTTATAAACAGCTTAGTATACTGTGCCCCTGCTGCCTTTTCCGTTTTCTGGTGCACACATAGCTCCTTTACCAACTCCAGAATAAATCTCCTTCTGCTTATTGTCACATTCATGCACTGTTTATATAGAATATGTGCATTAACACTAGAAGCGCCGCGCCAGTGTCACCTACTAAAAGCGCGGTTCAGCGGTCATTTGACCGCCTATTGTTTTGAATGGGAAGCTGCTGCTGACACACAATGATCGCTAGATGGCGCTTTCACCCAAAGCAAATAGTTTAGCTCCAAGATCAACTTGCACTTGGACAATGCGCCATTCATTCCCGCGTTGATAATAAGCGGTATCTTTTTTTCATATTCAACTGAGAAAACCTACCACAGAGTCTCTAAGGGGACAAAGGAAGAGGGAAAAAAACAAGTCAGAGGGAAAAAACAAGTCATGTTTGGAATTATAACCCAAAGTTTTTGACTTTTTTCTGCCGTTTTTTCTCCTCCTTTGTCCATCTAGGGGCTTCGTACTATAACAAAAAGGGAAGCTCTACTTAATTTTATATCGTATGGAGAAAATATTATTAGTTTGTTCATTCTATTTGAAGCTTCTGAACGTCTCGGAGCAGCGATTTAGTTCTGAACTCGCTTCCGTGAAATTATCGCTAAAACAATATTAAATTTGAATAAATCAGATCTTTCAGCGGTCAAAGAAAGTGGAAAGAATTTGAAGCAGTTTCAGTGTTTTTTCAGTTACAACAAGCACAGCGATGAGTCCACGTTGTTTCACTGGTTATGACATAGTGACACTAAACAGCTAAACAACTTCACTTTTCTGTTTACCTCTGAGAAAAAAAAAGCTGTATTTAGTTTGTTTATATTCAGAGTAACACCTTCCAACCACCTCTCATGGTCTATTGTTAGTTTTAATGATTTGGCTGAAACTAATTATCACTACATAAGTACCCCAACACCCCTGATCATGAGTTTCAGCTGAAACTAATTCTATACATGCAACAGAAAATGTAGATGCAGATTCCAAATGTATAAAGATACATGCTATATATATATATATATATATATATATGTGTGTGTATTCGATGCATGCTATATATATATGTGTGTATGTGTGTGTAATCGAGGCTGGCTCTATTCAGGGGCAATAGGGGCAGCGCCCCATCAACTAAATGTCTGCACATGTTAATATATTCCTAAAATTAATATATTACAAGTTGATAAACTGATCTGCGGTATCAGAGAAATCCGCTGAAAAAGGGACACTACACAATAAGGTATTAGATGTCCCTCATGTCTCTGTCCCTCTGCTGTGCGTATTCATTCACAGGCTGCAGCGCGCGCGCGCGCTCTCTCTCTCTCTCACACACACACACACACCTCCCCTGAAGTAGTTGCGGCGTTTTTCAGTTACAACAAGCACAGCGATGAGTATAAGAATAAGAATAAAATAAGGTAACAGTTTGATCTGTGTAGTTAGTGCCCTTGTATAGAATAAATGAATGAATAACACATTCCAACCACCTTTTAAGAGAGTGCCATAGTTTTGCAAAAATACTTGCAAAACATCAGCATACATTGGAGGGAACTTCTGAGGTGGTCAGTGATTGATGGCACGGTCGTTCGGAGGGGGTTGTGATCACACCTACAGTTCTTTTGTTCTAAGCTGTCGGTCAAATATCTCTCCACTTGAAATGGAAGCACAAAATTGAGGGGCAACATGCAAGTGATTTCAGCATCTCGACGCACAGTAGAAGCTGTTTGTAAAGAAGACACTCTTTGTTTTTTTAATTTTGTAATCTTTCTCGTGTTTACCTTGTACTGTACAATGTATATTCATTTTATTAATGAATTGCTGTGAATAAACTACATATGCAGTTGATTTACCAGAAAGGACTTTTCAGTTTTTGTGTGCTAAACTAAACTTCAGGGTCAAGTAATAGCGATTTTATTTAAAAAGTATATATATATAGGGAAAGATTAAGAAACACGCTGAAGCGGAATATATATATATATATATATATATATAGACATATATATATAGACATATATATATATATATATATATATATTCCGCTATTATATATATATATAGCATGTATCTTTATACATTTGGAATCTGCATCTACATTTTCTGTTGCATGTATAGAATTAGTTTCAGCTGAAACTCATGATCAATGGTGCTGGGGTACTTATGTAGTGATAATTAGTTTCAGCCAAATCATTAAAACTAACAATAGACCATGAGAGGTGGTTGGAAGGTGTTACTCTGAATATAAACAAACTAAATACAGCTTTTTTTTTCTCAGAGGTAAACAGAAAAGTGAAGTTGTTCAGCTGTTTAGTGTCACTATGTCATAACCAGTGAAACAACGTGGACTCATCGCTGTGCTTGTTGTAACTGAAAAAAACGCTGCAACTGCTTCAAAGTCTTTCCACTTTCTTTGACCGCTGAAATCCGACACGACACCACGTTAGGCTACGTCTTGACTCATTTGCATATCGACGGTCATTAGATGTTGACCGAGGGCTCAGGGGAGGTGTGTGTGTGTGTCTGTGCGCGCGCGCGCGCCTACTTCTTGTACTTTTATAAACATTCTACATATAAACAAACAACATACAGCTTTTTTTTCTCAGAGGTAAACGGGAAAGTGAAGTTGTTCAGCTGTTTAGTGTCACTATGCAGATGTTACACTCAGTGTAGTTACCGAAATCTTTGATTTAGTTCTCATTCAGTGGCCACACATCACTTTCACATTTCCCTCGCTTTTATGCATAAGCAGTGAAACATTCCACAGGTTTATAATACACCGCGGCAAAGTGAACCACGTTCCCGCCGATTAGGCGCGTGGTCCGTTGCCTAGCAACACTGAACGAAACGAGGCATAATCGTGGTGTTTGCTTCGGTTATGACATAGCATAGTTTATTATATGCTGTGGTAGATCTGATTTATTTACATTCAATTATGAGGCTTTATATCCTCAGGAGGGGTCATTACATATGTAATATGTAAAACAATATTGTTTTAGAGATAATTTCACGGAAGCTTCTAACAGAACGAACAAACTAATTAATTTTCTCAAAACCTTATAAAATTAAGTACAGCGAAATTCCCTAAATGTCCTTATAAAATATCGCTGATTATCAACGCCAGAACGAAGGACGAATTGTCGATATTTTACGGAAGCATATATATATATATATATATATATATATAAACTGAATATATGGAATGAAACCTGAGATAGTTACACATACGCACTGAATGACGCATAGATAGTATGCGCGATTCCTTGCGCCATCTGCTGAGAGAAATGAGAATCGCAGGTTGGAAAAGACAGGAAACGTCATGCCGCCGCGCAGCTGTCAGCGATTTCACGTAAATAAGAGCAAAATAGCTTTATACTGGCTTTTACTGGTGCGATTTAAAAAATTTAAGCATACAGGGTGATTAAGCTCACAGAACTAGGAAAAGTCATGAAAGGAGGGTCCTGGAAATTGATCGAGTGTGAAGTATTATTTTTTTTTTACCCCCTTGCGGTCAAATGACCGCTGCTCGGCGCTTCTAGTGTTAATTGCTGGCAGGTCTAGGAGGTTGTAAAACACAGCCACAGGCCAGCGCCGGGTGCCTCCCTTTACTCTCTTTACTCTCTTTACTGAATACAGCCATAACATCAACGCCAACTTTAGTGCTGTTGTAGTAGGAAATTGTTTCAGCAGTTTCTTTTCGCCATTATCAGTTGAAACTGCCTGATGCATTGTGCTCAGAATGCATACATTTTTCTTTCGTTTTGCCTGGTAAATCGTGAGCGTTATATTTCTTCCTTTCCCCAGGAAAGCCCCCACAATACGCATTACAACGGTGTCTGATAACCGCTGACCAGCCGCCCTACTGTCGTCTTTCCCTAGATAGAGAATTGCGTTCAATATGTATTTTGTTTCAACATCAGCGGCCACCCAGAACTTGATACCAAACTTGTCTAGTTTATTGGCCATGTTCTGCGTGAAATGGCAGCGCGCTTCAGTAGGTAACCCCCAACCCCACCCCCGCGCTTAGCACTCTGTTCACATGCAAGATGTAGGTCAACAACTGCCACTTCCAGCAGACCTCATTGTCCTGTTGTCTAAAGAATGAAGCTTATTGAACATGGTCATTTTTAAACGCCTTTACTGTATGTAAATAAATAAATAAATGAATAAATACACTGCGTTCCAAATTATTATGCAAAACATATTTTTCTTAGATTTTCCAAATTACCTATATGAAATGCAGTCATTGTAATTTTCCAGTCATCAACTATTAGAGGACAATTGAAAGGTTTTTGAACAAACTGCTCAGTGATAACAGTATATTTAAAAAAAAATAAAACACTCAAATGCATGTTCCAAGTTCCAAACTTTTCATTTTTATAAAGAACGAAAAATTGTCATTTGTGAAGTTATAAGCATTAGCAGGTTATTACAAACTGAAAGGTAACTGGTTTTGGATGGCATCTGCTTCAATTGTTTTGTATGAGGACAGAATAGCCTCCCAGAGCTGTTGCTTAGATGTGAACTGCCTCCCGTCATCATTATCATCCCCCTCTGCGCCTATGCCTTGCCACACCTCAGCCCACAGTCCAAGTTCGTGACAGAACGTTTGCATGGGGTGGCAATCAACCATCCATCCAGCACTCCATCCATCTGGACCATTGAGGCTTGCACGGCACTTATCGGTGAACAAAACAGTTTTGAAGTCAGTCTTCATGTAATGTTTGGCCCACTGGAGCCGTTTCTGCTTGTGTGCAGTGGATAGGGGAGGTCGAAAGGATGGCTTACGCACAGCTGCAAACCTCTGGAGGACCCTGCATCTTGTTGTTCGGGGCACGTTGGAGGCACCAGCAGCTTCAAAAACTTGTCTGCATGTTTGCAGCTGCTCTTTTAACCCGATTTAATTGCCTGTTGGAAAGAGTCCTCCATTTTCCCTTATCAGCATGCACATGTGTGTGCTCTGAGTCAGCTACATACTTCTTGATTGTGTGATAATCGCGAAGAAGTGTCTTGGCATTGTTGATTATTCTCATGCCTCGACTTAAACACTCAACAATTTGTTGCTTCTCAGCAGCCGACAGGTCCTTTTTTCTTTCCTATTTTGGTTGAAAATGTAGGCTGCTTAATAATGTGGGACAGCCTTCTTAAGTAGCGTTGCCTTTAATTGGACACAGCTGCCAAACTAATTAGCACAGGTGTCTGCAATTGCTTTTAGTGATATAAAGAGCCCCGGCACACATCACCATCCATGAGTTCAACTGACAAACCAAAACTTCTTACCTTATCACTCCTAAACACTTTTTGCATAATAATTTGGAACGCAGTGTAAATAGCTTGAATGGAGAAACAAAATTCCTTAACGACCATTATTGTAACATATATGTACATATCAGAAATAAAAATACTTATGTTTTAATTTATTTCAATGAACACAAAAATATGACAAAATAGTCATCTCTAAGCTTTTATTTTTTATTGATCATATGATTTGTTTTCTTTTTGTGGCATTAGATTTTAGTGTGTCCACGCTGTAAGGTATAAATGTGTCAATTTAACTAAGGTAAATGAAGCATGTCTTGAAACATAATGTAATAATGCAGATCAAACATAATACACCTGTCCATAAATAAAAAGGAATATTTAGACCTTTATGCAAACTATATTTCACTTAAATAAACAGATTAAAACGAGGAAAGAATGGTGATGTGGACAAATGTAAGGAAGAAGGAAACAGAGACATCAGTTTTCATTATTTTACAAAATCTGAATATATTCAGTCAATGTATGAACTAAACTCAAAGTATCAAATACAACTATGAAGTCTGATTTAATTGGCACCATCTAACATTTTATTTTCTATTTATTTTATGTTCTGCTGGCGAAATACATTTTAGAGAGAGACGTCTGCTCGGTCTTGTTATTTTGTTTTAAAACCCCCAATACAGCCAATTCCCCCATCAAGGAAACCGGTTTGATAACTTCATACCTATCGTGAATGAAAGGTGAAAAGAGGCATTACAGTAACTGGGGGGTCTGCGGGTGTTCGGCTTGGAGCGCGCTGTCGCGTTGTATTCAGCGAATAGACTATATATATATATATTAATTGTTGCATTTCAGGGAGAGTATGTCTGCAGTTTTATTGATAAATCTGCTCATATCTGCACGCGCGTTTATCAGCCTTTTGATCAACTGCACTTACTTTGCAAAAGGCAGTGTTTATTGTTTACTGTATATTTAAAGTGCATACACACACTCATCATGAAAAATTTACCTGAAACTCGATGAGGCGCCGTATAGGGCTTAAATCAAATTTTACTCATGCACACACACATAAACCACTTGCATACACATATACGAAACAGTCACACATACATATATACTACTAACTGCTCAAACAACTACATATGAAATGCGCGCACACAAACTCTCCGTGCACACACACCTATTAGATGCGCGCACATACACACCCACCTCTCCGTGCACACACAACTGCACAGAGTAGTGAACTGTAGCGCTGTAGGGAACTAGTGAACAACGGATCTTCACTCTAGCGGCAAAGGGAATGAAAAATTATCAGTTATTACATATCACTGGAGCGTAAAAAAATAAACTCAAAAAATTATTTATATATTTATTATAATCATTATCGAGGACGACATCATATAAATAGGACACAATAATTTACATTTCAACTTAATTTAGAAACCCTTAGTATTATATAGGCTTGTAATCTGTAAAAAAAAAAAAGAAATAAATAAAATAAATGAATCGAAATTAATCGAATCATTTTTGATAAGTTATAAACGTTTTAATACGTTATATATTTTATAATGGTATTAGTTTTTGTTTCAATAAATATTCTATATTTAATGTCCGTAGCGTAATACTGTATTTCCACAGCAGCAGCGACAGGTATCCGAGGTGCTTATGTTACCATAACGGAAAAGTGAAGTTGTTCAGCTGTTCAGTGTCACTAAGCAGATGTTACACCCCGTGTAGTTACCGAAATCTTTGGTTTAGTTCTCATTGAGTGGCCACACATCACTTCCACATTTCATTGTCAACAACATTGTCCCAAAGCAGCATTTTTTTTTTTTGGAAATATGATTTTCAAAAGACAAGTTACTGTCTAATATTACGCCCAGGTCTTTTACTGTTGAGCTAGTAGTAACAGTACATCCTTCTAAACACAGGCTGAATTGTGAAAGCTGTTGTATGCTGGTTTTTGGGCCGATGAGCAATATCTCTGTCTTATCTGAGTTTAGTAAAAGAAAGTTATTGGTCATCCAATCTTTTATGTCCTGGACACACTCTGTTAATCTAGACAACTTGGGTATTTCATCTGTTTTTTTTGAGATGTATAATTGGGTATCATCAGCATAACAATGGAAACTAATCCCATGCCTTCTAATGATGTTTCCCAGGGGAAGCATGTAAATTGAGAACAGGAAAGGTCCTAAAACTGACCCTTGTGGGACCCCATATTTCACTGGCATTACGTCAGACGGTACTCCATTTAGATCTACAAAATGGTATCGATCAGACAGGTATGATCTAAACCATTTTAATGCCTGCCCCTGAATACCTATATGATTTTGTAGGCGGTCTATGAGAATATTATGATCTATGGTGTCGAATGCAGCACTTAGATCAAGTAAGACTAGTATTGAGATGCAGCCTTGGTCTGAAGCTAAAAACAAGTCGTTTGCAATCTTAACTAGTGCAGTTTCTGTACTATGATGGGGCCTGAAACCTGACTGAAATTCTTCTAGGATGTTGTTTTCCTGCAAGAATGTGCATATTTGTGCTGATACTACTTTTTCTAATATCTTTGATATGAACGGAAGGTTTGAAATCGGTCTATAATTTGTTATTTTATTCGCGTCCAAATTAGATTTTTTAAGAAGCGGCTTAATAACTGCCAGCTTCAAAGGTTTAGGGACGTGACCTAGATATAATGAAAAATTAATAATGTTTAGAAGTGGCTCTCCAACTGTAAGCATCACTTCTTTTAAAAATCTGGTTGGTATTGGGTCTAACAGGCACGTTGTTGATTTAGCTGAGGTGATAAGTTTATACAGCTCTTCCTGTCCTATACCTGTAAAGCACTGAAAATCTAAATGTAAAGCTCTAGGCTGAACTGGATCATGAGATGCTATTAGAGGTTGAACCTCTGTTATTTTCTTCCTTATGCTATCGATTTTTTCATTAAAGAAGTCCATAAAATCTTCACTACTAAAATGTTGTGGAGTACTCTCTGCAGGCATCTTAGGTTTTGTTAGGCAGGCTACTGTACTAAATAAGAACTTGGGATTGTTTTGGTTTCTTGCTATCAGTTGGCTAAGATGCTCGGTCCTAGCGGTTTTTAGAGCCCGTCTATAGCTGCACATACTGTCTTTAAATGCAATTCGAAAAACTTCTAATTTAGTTTTTCTCCATTTTCGCTCAAGGTTACGGGTTGCTCTCTTTAGGGCGCGAGTATGACTATTGTACCAAGGAGCAAGTGTTTTATCTCTGACTTTTTTTAATCTGATGGGAGCAACAGTGTCTAATGTACTGGTAAAAATAGTACCCATGCTGCTGGTCACTTCGTCTAGATCGTCTGCATTTAGGGGTCTAATAAGAATTTGGGACAGATCCGGTAGATTACTTGTGAATCTGTCTTTAGTAGTCGGATTCATATTTTTAACAAATCGATAACGTGGAGAGACACAGCTAATCTGTTCTACGGGTAGAGTATATATCAGGAGGTGATGATCTGTGATATCATCACTTTGAGTTAAAATCTCTATATTAGTGACATCTATACCATGAGATATAATTAAATCTAGTGTATGATTACAGCGGTGAGTTGATCTATTTATATTTTGTTTAACCCCAAAGGAATTTAGTAAGTCCATAAATGCGAGGGCTAAAGTGTCGTTAGCATCATCTACATGAATGTTAAAGTCACCTACTATCAACACTTTGTCAGAGTTAACAATTAGGTCTGATAGCAGATGTCCAAATTCTTTAAGAAAATCGTCATATGGCCCTGGGGGTCTGTACACGGTGGCCAGAGTAAAATATAGCGCGGGTTTATTATGTATTTCATTAAGTGCAACATTAATGACGAGCACTTCAAATGAGTTAAACCTGGGCCTTATTTTCTGAGTAACAGTGAGTACATCTTTGTAGATAGTGGCGACACCACCACCGCGACCAATTAGACGGGGCTCGTGCTTATAAAAATATCCTGACGGAGTAGACTCATTCAGACCAATGTATTCATTTGGTTTAAGCCAGGTTTCAGTGAGGCAGAGTGCGTCAAGGCAATAATTTGATACCATTTCATTAACAATAAGTGCTTTAGGCGTAAGGGATCTAATGTTGGGAAGTCCAAACTTTAGAGATAGACTTCGATTACTTATTTGGCCTTTTTCTGGTTTAATGGTTACCAGATTGTTTCGGCTGGATTTAACGAATTTATTCTTTTTTCTCACTATTCGGGGAACAGACACAGTTTCAATAGTACAAGCTATGTGTGTGCGTCTATTAGTATGGTGAGTTGTATTGTGGCTGATATCTAAAGAATCTGAGGTATGACTTACCGCAAGTCAGATGGTTCGTAATGTCCTGGAGATGTTGTCAGAGAGGACCGCTGCTCCAGCTCTGCTAGGGTGCAGGCCATCTGTGCGGTAGAGCCTAGGACGCTCCCAGAAAACATTCCAGTTATCAACAAAGGGTAATCTCTGTTGTTGACACCAAGATTGTAACCATTCATTGAAGGCAAATAATCTACTGAACCTCTCGATTCCTCTCTGAAATGTTGGAAGTGGTCCAGATACGACGATCTTTGTCGTGGGTGATGTGCTGCGGACCTTCTCGACCAGGCTCCTGAAGTCCTTCTTTAGGATTTCCGTCTGCCTCAGCCTGATGTCGTTGGTGCCAGCATGAAGAACCACAGCTCGAATGTTCTTCCTCAGGGCCGCAGGCACCTGTGCAGCAACATCAAGAACACGTGCACCAGGTAAACAGCGCGTGTACGCCTTACCTTTAGCTGTGGTAGCACGTACGTGCCGGACAATGGAGTCTCCGATGACCAGCGCGTCGTGTGCCGTCTCACGGAGAGGAGCGAAGCGGTTTCGGGTTGAGATCTCGAAGACGGGTGGTGGCGGAGGAGGAGAGGTCCTCGCCCGGGGCTTGGCGCGCGTCTTCCGCTGCTGCAGTATCCAGGCCTCGTGGTATCCCGGCGCCGGGGTGAAGGAAACCTGGGCGGGCTGCGTCCCCGGTGCGTTGGACCTGGGCAGAGAAGCACGCGGAGTAGAGGTTGTCGGAGAATTCTCATGCCGAGAATTTACCTGGGACAGGTGAGCGTCGGTCTGCGACGATTCCAGCGTGGCTTTCCGCTGCTGTAGCCGGGCCAGCTTCACCTGTAGGTCGCGGATCAGCTTCTCCACGGCCTCCATCTCCAAGTCCACCAAGTGCAGCTCCAATGTCTCCTCACCTGCACACAGAGGCAGAGAAACAACCGACATGGTGTCTAAAAATAGAAATAACCGGTGTGAAAGAGTGTAAACAAACTTGTGATAGCCGGGCTAACGGGCTAGCGATGCTAATGGAAAGCCGGCTAGGAGCGGTGTGCTGCGAAACAATTAAAACTTATGCGAAATAAACTTATACAAAAACGATATAACACGCGTTTCGGGTGAATATATTATAAGGTAGTATGAAATACTTATCTGTTATATGTTTACTCTTCGTAAGGGGACGAAAAAGTAGAAAAATTGGTCAGTCTGGCGGAGCTCGGAAAAAAGCAGCCTCTACCTCAAAATGCACAGCTCTTATTAGAATTAGAATGAACTAATTAATTTTCTCAAAACATTATAAAATTAAGTAGAGACTTAGTGACTCCCCTTAGAGACTCTAAAGTAGGTTTTCTCAGTCGAATATGAAAAAAAAAATACCACTGATTATCAACGCTGGAATGAATGGCTCATTGCCCAAGTGCAAGTTGATCTTGGATACGATAAGCGGAAGCAAGTTCAGAACTAAATCGCTGCTCCTGCTCCATCCGAGACGTTCAGAAGCTTCAAATAAAATGAACGAACTAATGAATTTTTTCAAAACGATATAAAATTAAGTAGAGCCTTCCTTTGTGTTATAGTACGAAGCCCCTAGGAGGAGAAAAAATGGCAGAAAAAAATCATGCCAAAATCTTTAGGTTATAATGCAAAACATGACTTTTTTTTTCTTCTGCCGTTTCTTTTCTCTTCCTTTGTCCCCTTAGAGACTCTGTAGTAGGTTTTCTCAGTTGAATATAAAAAAAAACTATAGCTGCGATCATTGTGGGTCAGCAACAGCTTCCCATTCAAAACAATAGGCGGTCAAATGACCGGTGAACCGCGTTATAAGTAGTTGACACTGGCGCGGCGCTTCTAGTGTTAAAACAGGTTATTTTGCCAGCATTTCACAGCATATTAAATATTAATACAAAAATCTTAATCATATTTTTGTAATCTGTAGATGTTTAAGTTTTAGTTTGAGTGTATTTACACACACTGTGGGGAGAGATAACAGGTGTGTGTGAGTGTGTGTGTGTGTGTGTGCACGAACATACATGCAGTGATCAGTAAGGATGTTTACAGCAGAATGATCTGAGTATTTTATGAGTGAAATAAAGCTGCTCACAATGGCACACACTTTCACTTTGTAAAGGCAGGGTTTATTTAGTGTGTATGAATTGTGTTTTTATATATATATTTATATACTTTTTATATTCATAAAACTCAAGTTTTTTTTCTTTTCTTCTCTTCTTCTTTTGTATAATTAATGATTCTTTTTTGACTGTACTTTCTCTTTATTATTATTATTATTAGTAGTAGTAGTAGTCGTAGTAGTAGTGCAGTGATTAATATTATAATTAGTGGTGCTTGCGAAGCGAATCATTACTACTTTTATTTCACAGGCTTATTATTTTTCTCTTTTTTTCTTCTTCCGTACAAAAGTTTGGCCGTAACTAATCCTGTACGGTTTGTTGTAGACCCATGAAAGAGAAGTCGAATCGTGCAGCTTATTCAGTTTTCCCCTAAATGTTCTTGTGAATATAAATACTGATGCACTCTCTTTTTGTATGTTTAAAATTACACAGTTACAAACGTACAAAGTTACTCACCAGCTGGAGTCAGGGCAGTGACACGGGATTATAAATGTTAGTTCATTCCAAAATTTAACAGATGGCATTGTACATTTTTAAAAATACACTTATGAGTGTGCAGTTGTGTTCAATATCAGTACTACCACACATGAACTATGATGATCTCTGTTTTAACCACAACAGCGAAGCCTCTGTTAAGGAAAAAGGACACAGAATTAAAGACATGAATGTTTATTTTAACATATTAAACAATTCTCATGTATTGAAAGTGTAATTTTCCTGTCCCTGATATATGAACACTGTGCCGACGTGTGTGTGTGTGTGTGCGCTGTGATTGTGTGATTGTGCTGTGATTGGTGGAAAATGTTTCTCATATAACGAGCTGGCCAATCAGGAAACACAGTAGGCAGTTAGTAATGTTGTGTTTTCTGATTAAATAACTTCAATAATCATGTTTAATCTAAATTAATGTGAAATCACATGAAAAAATTTGGTACTATTGTGTTCATTTGGACCAGAAACAAGAAAACAATGCAACCGGACATGTTTTTCTTTTTTTTTTAACCCTACAGGTGGCGCACTCTGAACTCTTTCACACCTGAATTTAAAGTTAGTTTGTATTGTTTCAATTCTGCACTTGGGTTTTAAGTGAGAAAACTGATGTTATTAGGAATCGGCTTCATTTAATCTTCAAACATTACAAAGCAAAAATTAAACTGTCCCAAAATCAGGAGAAATATAATATCGAATCTGGTTTATAAAATCGTGCTACTTATAGAATTGCAGTTGTGATGGAATTGACACTTAGATATGGTGATAATATGGTGATATGGCCTTTTAAAGTTAAGTTTACACGTCACTATTATATAAATGTTCCTCATGGCTTCATTCAGACACACTGCTTATGTAGACGTGGGATATTTACATTCTCACACAATTCTACACTACTTTACATTTAGGCATTTGGCAGATGCTCTTATCCAGAGCGACTTATATATATTTTTTTTAAGCCATTACACATCTGAGCAGTGGAGGGTTAAGGGCCTTGCTCAAGGGCCCAACAGTGGCAACTTGGTGGTTGTGGGGTTTGAACCTGGGATCTTCTGAACTTAATGTGTGTGTACTACAGTATGAGGTGGGGTACTGGACAGGGGGCCAATCCACTGCAGAGTACACACACACACGCACGCACGCACGCACGCACGCACGCACGCACGCATTTACACGTCAGCAGATTTACTGTATCTACACTCAGTGTTTACAGAAATTATAGATTTTAATATACAAACTTTTTTTTACAGCGAGTCCCAAACCTACAGTGCGTGTAGAGTCTAAACCACATTATTTCAGAGGAGAGAGAGTGACGTTCAGGTGTGATATAAATGGAGGAGGAACCACTGTGTGGACATATGAGTGGTTTAAGGACGATAGCCCAGTCTCTCCATCACACACAACACAGGGGATTAGAGTCGAATATGACGGGGGTGAATACACCTGCAGAGGGAAGAGAAGTGACTCTCAGCTCTCACTGATCAGTGATCCTCCATCACTCTCTGTATCAGGTCAGTGTGTGTGTGTGTGTGTGTGTGTGTGTGTGTGTGTGTGTGTTATTACTTATACATGTAACATTTAGCACTAGTTTCTGATTTTCTTCCTCATTATACTGATTGTATATAAGAAACATTAATGAGAACCAATTCCTCTTCATCTAATAGTCAAGCTGATTTTACTGTCAGGGTTTTACATAATTACAAACAAACAAACACAAACAAATAAATAAACAAATGAATAAATACACCCATAAAGATAAATTGATGGAGAGATTAGAGAGTATAATAATCACATAGCAGTTATTCTTTCACTCTACCTTTGATATTCCTGACACTTCACATTTAATATTTAATATCTCTACAGATTTTCATTCACGTCATTTAAATAACTGAAAATTCATAAACAATGTGACATTAGTCCTGATGTGTTTAGTGTCGTCACTGAGAGAGTAATAGTGTTTTACTGTAGAGGTGATTTGTGTAGTAAAGACTACTTCACATTCTGATACTGTATTTAATCTCTAACAGAAAAACCTAAAGCTGTGATCACATCAAGTCCTGAAGGAGACGTCCTGACAGGAACCTCAGTGACTCTGACCTGTACACTGACACCACAGTCTACTGGATGGACGTTTTACTGGAACACATCTGCACCGAGCACTGACACTATGCCTGAAACAAACTCCTACACCATCAGATCAGTTAGTGAATCTAATAGAGGTGGATATCAGTGCAGAGCTGGAAGAGGAGACCCAGTCTACTACACACACTACAGTGATGAACTCCAGTTAGACGTTACTGGTGAGTAAGAGACTTTCTCTCATGTGATTCTGTACAACACTGAACATATAAACACCATGTGATCAGCATCACAATACAGTAACATTTACACAGTTAGACACAGAGAAGTGTTTCCTGTAGATGATTGTATTAAAGTTAAAGAGAGACAGTGTGAGCACGGCTGAGCAGGGCCGGTGTGAGCTGAGCTGGAGATCAAGTGGAACAACACTAGTTTAGATTTAGTGGAAAATGTCACAAAAACCTGTAAAACTCTTTTAATAAGCTGCTGAGAGGCTGTTTAATGGTCTTCATAAAGTTACTGCTTCAGAAACATCACCATGCTCGAGTGGAGAGTCTGAGTGTGAATGAGTGAAGAGGACCAGGGGCGAGATTTTATACTGAAACACTGAGTGTAAGAGAGAATGACTCCTATTCCACTGACCCGAATTAGTTACAGTCCTCTACCCATGTCATCTGATTTAAAATCGCCTCTGAAGTCATTACAGTCTTTACCAGTAGGAGCATTAAGGACGTGTTATGGACATAATAGCGTTTCAATAACCGTTCGTTGAGGAATTTGAACATGTTCTACTGAGACCTGAATAAATGAGAACGGTGCTCTGATCCAGTGAAGTTTGGGGGGGGGGGGGTGCAGTGGGGGCCATACGGAACTGATCAGACTGATTATTGATTAAAAGCATCTGCGCCTCGTAATGTAGCCTGATATGTTAAAACTGCCTCTTGACTCTTGTTTTGGTTTCGGGTTGAGCTCTCACGAGACTGCACTTCCAGTTTGCGAGGGGAATCCTGATGACACACAGGGTCACCTGCCCCTGTTTAAAGCACACCGGAGAAGAAGCAAGAGGGAGGAGACAGATATGGTGGTTCATCACGCTGTTTGTGATGCCATTGTGATGCCAATTCACCAGACATAGACCGTAATAATAATCACAATGTTAAGGGCGACTTGCGTAATAAGTGTGCTGTGATTGGTGGAAAATGTTTCTCATATAGCGAGCTGGCCCATGACGTGGAATGCCAATAGAGCACATGCCGTGGCAAATAGTGGGCAGTTAATAATGTTGTGTTTTCTGTCAGATTAAACATGATGTTTAAAGTTATTTAATGAGAAATTTAAACGTTCAGGAAAATCTGCAGCAGATCGAGTGAATTCGATTCAGTTCATTTCTTGTAAATGCTTTATTTATATTTCAGTTGTAACCGTCTAATTTTGTGAAATGACTTTGATCGCCTGCTTTGAGTTGTGCTGAAATAAAAAATCTTTTTTCTCCATGTCTTTGTAAATGCCTTGTCTATAAACCTGTTCTTATATTGATTTAAAACAGAAGTAAAATCAATCATGTGTCTAACAAAAATAATATCTAAAAGAGGCTGTGCAGGTGGTTTAGTGTCTCAGAGACAGTAATAATATTTAATTCTGTAAGTGATGAGTGAGGTAAAGACAACCTGACATCTTGAACTGTGTTTTATTTTTTACAGAAAACACCAAACCTGTGATCACATCAGGTCTTATAGGAGCTGCACTGTCAGGAAACCCAGTGACTCTGACCTGTAGACTGGATCTGCAGTCTGATGGATGGAAGATTTACTGGACCACACCCACACAGAGCACTGAGACTGAGACTAAAACACAATACTCCTCCTCTTCTTACTACTCCAACTACACCATCAGCTCAGATAGAGTCTCTGATGGAGGTCAGTACAGGTGCAGAGCTGGAAGAGGAAACCCAGTCTACTACACACACTACAGTGATGCACTCTGGGTAAATGTTATTGGTGAGTAAGAGACTTTCTGTTAAGTGATTCTGTACAACACTGAACATGTGAGCAGCGTCACAACACAGCAACATTTACACACACTGTACACACTCTTATCTAATCATAAAGAGAAATCAGAGGGTCAGTCACTGCTCACAGATCAGTGTGTTTTCCCTTTAGTGTGTTGTTCCCCTGCTGACACTCAGTGCTGATGAAGATACAGAGTTCTGTGAAGGATAAACATATTAATGATAAAGATCTGTAAAATGAACAGTAATGTGCTGTAAAAACATGACATTTAAATATTCTAATTCATTTAAAGTCAAATTTAGAAAAAAAAAACACTGAACCAATGAACTAAACACAACTGTGGGAGAGATTTACAGTTAGGTCCATAAATATTAGAACATTAAAACAGGTAATTTTGCCTGCATTTCACAGCATATTAAATATTAATACAAAATCCTATACAAAATATTAATACATTTAAGTTCCAGTTTGAGTGTATTTACACACACTGTAAGAAGTGAAATCAAGGATTATCTGTTCATTATTTCTTTATTTTTTGATCAGATTAGTTGTAAAGTATTTGTAAATTATACAATTAAACTTTTCAGTATGCTTCATCGCAGGAATTTTGTACCTTCTCAGCTTTTAAAGTTCTTTTTATCAGACATACCCCCGTTGATAATACACATTCATTACTTTTATTTACTCAACCAGAATGACAGTTTTACCGCGACATACTGTACAGTAAGGGTTATGCATTTGCTGGCTTTGCACCGGAAAGTGGCGTTATGACCATATACTGAGGCCTCAGGCCTTTGTTCATTCTTCCAAGGATTAATGATCCGCAGTTCCTTGTAATAAATAATAGTTCCTTATAATAAAACATAATCACAGTACTAAAATTACAGTACAAATTTAGAATTTAAATTAAATGTAGCCTTTTTTATTTACATAAAATTTACGCAACATAAACGTTAACACAGTGAGACTTTAGTTTTTATCATGTGTAATTAGAAAATCTATGCGTGTCAATCGGGTTTTGTGTCATTCATATACTTTGTGTTGTTTTTGGTGGGTTTCCTCCAGGTACTCCAGTTTCCTCCAAAGGTTAGGTTAATTGGTGTTCTGAAATTGCCCATTGTGTGTGTGTGTGTGTATGTCTGTGTGCCCTGCGATGGATTGGCGCCCTGTCCAGGGTGTAACTCACCTCGTGCCCTTAGTCTCTTGAGATGGGCTCCAGGCCCCTGCGACCCTTAAATACAGGAATAAGTGGTACTGACGATGAGTAAGTAGATTTAACTGAAATTTAACTGAAATAATATCGCCATTGGTTTAATGAACTTGTTTGTGGTGAAAATAATAGGTCTTTCCAAAACATTTATTGGCAAATAAATAATTAAATTAATGTTAAAAATAAAAAACATACCGTACATATGTCAGAGTCTCGTCTTCTCACACGCCGGAGCCCCACCCCCGTTTCACATTCAAATTTTATTTAAATGGCTTTATTCAGAGTTAAATGCTATTTGCTATGTTGTTTGGGGGCGTGACATGCTGATTCATGCTCGTGTCCAACAGAAAAACAAGGCCTTAAATGAAGAAACAAAAATCCTCAATGTTGACGTAAAAATTTTTCCCCGAGAAAATAACTGGTTGCATAAATTCACATGAAGCGCTTCAGATTTTTTTAAAATAATAGTAATCATCATGCTTTTTCTGCTATGTGTCCAGCATTGAATAATTATTTGACCACGAGTCTGAAATGTGGTTGTGAATTCATGACTGAAATAAAGGTGATTGCCTGGCACACACATTCACCTTTACAGAATTCTCTTGTACGTGTTCTCTGATACAAGTTTAAAAGTCACACATGAATCTAACATATTTACATCAGCCACATTATGAAAGCCCAGTTTCTGCTCTATGTAAGACATCTGGCTCAGGTGCCACCAGGTTTCCCCAGGACTCTTATTGATGTCTCAGCTTTTCACACGTATACACTTAGATTTCTCACACAAAAACAAGATTTACTGAGGCAAGGAAGAGGAACGAAACATAAAGCACGGTTTGTGCAATTTTTATGCACACTAACAATCTATACAGAAGAATATTTTACATCAGATCTGCAGATATTTTGGCACAGGTCTTACGCCAGATGCAGCTCACATTTTATGTTGCAAACAGCAGCGTTTACTTTTTATATTTTTATTGCCATTTAACTTTTTGGAAAGAAAACCGTTTGTGTACATATTTTTTCAGGGTTGTAATTTCTATTACCTCAGAGGATTAAATGAAGCATGCATTGTCCTGCTTGGAAGCTTAGTTGTGAGCACAGGAAGCAGAAAACGAAATACAGTATAGCCATCCTCGTCCCAGGAACTGACTGGAGTAATCTTAAAGGGGGAATTTAATGAATGTTGTTTGACATTGCAAAGCACACACTGAGAAATGTACTGATTCTGCTTGGAGCAAACAGATTAATTATAATAATAATAATAATAATAATAATAATAATAATTAATTCAATTAAATTTTATTTGTATAGCGCCTTTAACAACTGTCATTGTTGCAAAGCAGCTTTACACAATCAAAAGAATTATTCAAGTCTGTATGGAATGTGAATGTGTATAAATCAAAATGGTCAGTTTGTCCCTGGTGAGCAAGCTGAGGGCGACAGTGGCAATGAAAAACTCCCTGAGATGGTAATAGGAAGAAACCTTGAGAGAAACCAGACTCAACAGGGAACCCATCCTCATCTGGGTGAAAGCAGGAATTGATCTGCATTTATACTGTGTGTTATGTGGTAGGCAGTTCAGCTATAACAGTTGATGTTAATTAATGTTAATATGGAGTCCAGGTAGTTATTGGAGACTCAGGTAGACTTGTAGGAAATTCCAGTTTTGAACTATCGAGCAACCGCAGCCCAGTCAAGTCCTCAGAGAAACTATACAGTAACAGCATGGGCATAATCCCAGCAAAAGAAAGAGCCAGAAGGAAACACAGACATGAGGGCTCCCTGAGATGTAAAGCAACCAATCACCTCACCGTTAACAAACCTGACACATGTAAGACTTATTATTATTATTATTATTATTATTATTATTATTATCATAATCAAACGCAAGACAACTTATTTTTGGTTCAGTGCCAGCCAAAGTGCAAACAAATAACGAATTAAGAAGCCCCGCTTAAACTGCATAAATTATTTTTTAGTACACCAAAATACTTGAAAATGAAAGAGAAAAAAAAAAAACACCCATAGTCACGTGGTTCAGTACGCATCCCGTTACAGACAGACCATTAACTGCTGTTTATGTGGTAATATACAGGACCAGGCACATCCAATCACTCACCTGTCAATAACTCACCCTTAAATATGAATAATCATCTGAAACATGCAACTTAACATGGCCACTTGCTCAAAAGTTAACATAGAAAAATGTTTAAGTGTTTATGCCAAGTGTGAGTGTGTACTGAATTCCTCACTGCATTACGGGTTTGATCACTTGCACTAAAAATATGCCGTAATTTTTGGACACACAGACAAGAATTATACATCTTTCAGGTCTTTAAAGAAAGTTTTATTTAAGTGCACTCACAATGACGACAAAATGTTATGTTTTTATTTTGTAAAATAATGGAAACAAACAGGGTGCACTATTCTGTACTTGTTTTGTGATCTTGAGCGTGGGAAAAAATGAACTGAAACTCATGTCAAGTAGGCTTTATTGTCATTTCAACCATATACAGTTTAGTACACAGTGAAGCGAAACACATTCCTCGAAGACCAAAGTGCTACATACATAAAACAAAAACAAATTAACAACACAACTCTACTGAAACTAGCTAGCTAACTAAGATATCTAATTAGCTGACTAGCTCAGATATGACAGATTTTTTTTTTTTAAGGTAACCTAAAAAAACAAAAAAACATTTCTATACAAACGAGAGACAACAATAGACAACAGACGACAAAGTGCACGTGCAAATGTGCAAACAAAGTGCTATAAAGTAAGAAACACAACAACGCAACACGTTTCAGTACTTTTTGTAGTGATGAGGTATGAGTTGAGGTGTGGGAGGAGAAACAGTAAGCATGAGACCTACCTGTCAGCAATGATATAAAAAAATACTGTTAGCAAATAGCAAGTAAAAATAAATATTGTACAAATGTTTGTAGGTCAGACTGTTTGTGCATGTGTGTGTTTATCAGTTTAGTCCTCTGTGTGTGTGTGTGTTTGTGTGTGTGTGTGTTTATTTGTCCAGTCCCTTTGCGTTGAGGAGATGGATGGCTTGTGGGTAAAAACTGTAACATAGTCTGGATGTAAGTGTCCGAATGCTTCGGTACCTTTTTCCAGATGGCA
This sequence comes from Clarias gariepinus, assembly GCF_024256425.1. Classification (NCBI taxonomy): domain Eukaryota; kingdom Metazoa; phylum Chordata; class Actinopteri; order Siluriformes; family Clariidae; genus Clarias; species Clarias gariepinus. The sequence continues at coordinate 16,891,157 of NC_071100.1, read as the reverse complement.
GGAGGGTGAACCCCGATAATCTTCTCAGCTGTCCTCACTATCCGCTGTAGGGTCTTGCGGCCCGATATGGCACAATTCCTGAACCAGACAGTGATGCAGCTGCTCAAGATGCTCTCGATTGTCCCTTTATAAAAGGTGGTGAGGATTAGTGGTGGAAGCTGGGCCTTTCTGGGTGGGTCGTGAGATGATGCTCTTGGAGACAATGACGTCATTGGTGCATTTGTTGATGTAGCTGGTCACTGATGACATGTACTCCTCCAAGTCGGTGAAGTCACAGCCTCCCTAAACATGTTCCAGTCTGTGCTCTCAAAACATTCCTGAAGAGTAAAGATGGCTCCTGCTGGCCAGTTGTTCACCTGTTTTAGAACCGGTTTTAAATGCCTGATGAGTGGTCTGTATGCCGGAATAAACATAACAGAGATGTGGTCCGAGTAGCCGAGGTGGGGGCGGGCTCTGCCCGATATCCACCGGGGATGTTTGTGTAAGCGAGATCCTGCGCATTTTCCCCTCTTGTTGCAAAGTCCACATACTGATGGAATTTACAAAGTACTGACTTGAGATTTGCATGGTAGAAATCTCTAGCGACCATAAACTGTCCATCGGGGTGTGTGTTCTGCAGATTACTGATCCTTGCATACAGTTCACAGAGCGCCTCCTTAGCATTAGCGTAGTTGGGATGTATACTCCGATAATGAAAATGGTGGGTAATTCCTGTGGTAAATAAAAAGGTCTACATCATATAGTCACAATCTCCAGCAACAATGAACAAAAGCTAGAAACTAGCACAGAGTTCTTACACCATTCAGTGTTGATGTAAACACACAAGCCACCGCCGCGAGTCTTACCGCACAGAGCTGCATTTCTGTCAGCACTAAACGAGACTAGCCCATCTAATTGAATGGCGGCAACTGGAACTCTGTCGCTGAGCAATGTCTCTGTAAAAACAAACGAACAGCCGTCCCTAATCTCACTCTGTGCAGTCTGTTGGAGTCAGATGTAGTCCAGTTTATTGTCCAGGGAGCAGACGTTTGATAAGATGATGGATGGAAGAGCCGGCCGGCTAGGGTTTGTTTTTAGCCTAGCACAGACTCTCACCCGCTTGCCGCGCTTATGCTTTCTCGCGCACCGCTTATGATGTCCCCTCCTCCTGCCACTAGCATCAGGCAACGCAGAGGACTGGAGGCCTGGTTTTCGAAGCAAGCCGAAGTCGCGTAGCTTCTCACGCAGCTCATTTTGAATGACTTTTACCGAGTTATTGAGTTCCAAAAGTGGCTGGCGGTTTAAATATGGTTGCGCGGGTGTCCATATACAGTATAAAATTAACGCGCTACGACACGAAGTAAACAAAGTGGCACCATTTTGGCTCTGGAGTGGCCGCTGCGTGCTACTGCCGCGCCGCCATCTCGGATCCAGTCTCTGTGTACGCTTGCCTCACAGATGTGAAGTATATATACTTATAGAAAGCGAAATGTCTGCTTTTACATAAACTAATGAAAAACAAATTTCAGATGATGAAAATCATAAGTGAATATACTGTAGGTGCGGAGTTTCAGCTCTTTTGCAAAATGTTCCTTTGGGCCACCTGGGTGTCATTTACATTTAGGCATTTGGCAGACGCTCTTATCCAGAGCGACTTACATTTTTATCTCATTACACATCTGAGCAGTTGGGAGTTAAGGGCCTTGCTCAAGGGCCCAACAGTGGCAACTTGGTGGTTGTGGGGTTTGAACCTGGGATCTTCCAAACCGTAGTCCAATGCCTTAACCACTGAGCTACCCCTTGGCCCCTCATTTCAGGGATGACTTTGAAATTTGAATGATTGAACGAAGGTTCACAATTATAAAGACATTTAATTTGCATGACAGGAAGTAGGTAAAAAATATTTTCTGCTTAGTGACTTTAGCCTAAAAAGCCGCCACTTTCATAGGCAAAAAACCTGATTATCTAATAAAAGACGTGTATAACGACTGATGCATACTACTTTGTACAAGAGATAACTAGACTCTGTTCTCAGAGTCTCTGTGTAACAGTTTGAATTAACACGGCAGCTTTAATTATCTAATACTTTAAGTTACAGACCAAATAGAACTGCACGTGCCTGTCTCTGATCAGACAGTAGTGTGTATTTAAATTTTTTGCGTGTGTGAGAGACATTTACAATATGCTGATAAAAATAACACTGATGCATAATCTATTAATTATAAACTTATGCCATAATAAACTCAACAACCGAAGAAAATGTAAAAAGGAGTCAATCAGAAACAAGTCATCAGAATGGTTTCACATGCAAAAGCACGGACCAATCGTAATTTACCACGAGTTTTGGCGCAGTGATTACGTTTTTAATCTTTCTGCGCGATGAAATGGCGGATGTAGAAGGAGCTCGAGCAGGTTGGTGGCTGATCTGTGAGGATTGTTCATGGTTTTGGAGCAAGCAGGGGCCGATAACAGAAGAATCCGAGAGAGCGAGAAATAACGCTGGAATATTGGGCATGGAAGGGAACTCCACTATCTGGCAACGAGGTGTCGTCTGAGCGAGTGTTAAATAGAAGACAGAGGTGATTAGAGATTGTGAACAGGTGTAGAGAGAGCGGTGACTGAGGCGGTGAAAGCAATAAGTGGGGTGGATTCTGGAGCAGGAGTGCGCAGGGGATCATGGGAGATTGCTAGACGAGGGCCTGGCTTGTCATGATCATACAAGTTAAAAGTTATATCCAGTTATTCTGCATCTTTTTCTTGTTTACTTGCTGACACTCCGTGCTCCTAAAAATGAGAATAATCAGGAAAACAGGAGAGTGAAATCATTAGTAGAGAAGATCTACATTTACAGAACAGTAATGTGATTAATATTAGCACTGAGTCAGTTTTCCACATTGTGATCTACATTTACTTCATTATCAATGATTGTTAAAATGTCTCAGTCCACCTCTGACAGCTTCATCATTTACATCTGAGCAGATACACTGTATTCCACTTTAATCCATCACTACACCTTTAAATAATGCTGTTAGGAATTAATTATTACTTAATAATAAGGATTTCTTTTCCTCTTACAGAGAGTCCTAAACCTGTGGTGATTATAAATCCTGATACACAGGTGTACAGAGGAGAGACAGTGACTTTCAGGTGTGACATACAGACAGGAGGAGACACTGAGTGGACATACAGCTGGTATAAGAATAATAATAACACACAGCTACACGACACAACACAGGAGTTGATCATCAGCTCAGTTAGAGACTCTGACGGGGGTAAATACACCTGCAGAGGGAGGAGAAGAGACTCTCAGCTCTCACAGATCAGTGATCCTGTTACACTCTCTGTATCAGGTGAGTGTGTTATTACTTATAAATGTAAATATCTAATTTTAGATTTTGTTTCAGATTTCAAAAATGAGAAAAATGTCTCATAATAATTGAGCAGCTTCTTATTGTCTGTTTACTTTTCATTTCCAAATTATTTTAATGTAACCAATAAATTTAATTTGTAATAACTTACTACAATGTATTGGCTGTTCTGATTGGTGTGACAATTTCCTCAGCTATTATATTTAAATTGTAAAAAAAATAAAATAAAAATCTGGAGGAACTATTCTTTTTCACCTAGTAAACCTAATGGTCCTATGGTCATGGGTTTGATGTCTGAAAATGAATAAATAAATAAATAAATAAATCTTTGCTTTTACAGTAAAGATTTAAAAGACTCAAGTAAAGGAACTGAAGACTGTTAATAACTCACTGTAATGAAACTGAACTTAACCAGGAATATTCTGAAAAAGAACAATAAATTAAAAATAAATAAATAATAAAAAAGTTAACTTTAGTGTTTTAAATTCTAATAATGTTCACTAAGTAAATAATGTCAACAAATAGATCATCATTTACCTGCATATAATAAAGCTCCATGAGAGTTTTTCTCTGTTTCTTCCAACAAAAAAAACATTGATTGCGTTTAAGTAAAAAAAGTGTTGTCTGCACAAAACTCTCTTTGATTAAAATAAACGTCACATTTCCCCATTTTAATGAAAAAAAAAAGGTGAAAAGATCTTAACCATAAATAGAAAATTAACAATAATACATAAAAATAACTGAAGTAACCTTTGTGCAATTTGGACACTCAGACAACTACAGAACTACATCAGTGTGTTAGTTTATATTATTATTATTATTATTATTATTATTATTTCATTAACATAAGGTAAATGTAACATTGTTAGGTAGTTTGGTATTAAATACATAGTTTATAGTATAAAGTTTATTGTTATAGTATTACAGTAAGTTTATCTTAACACACTTCCAGTAAACTCCTCTGTAGCATTTACTCAGAGTCTCTGTGTAACAACTCGAAACAACACGGCAGCTTTAATTATCTAATACTTTAAGTTATAACCCAATTAGAACTGCATGTGTCTGTCTCTGATCAAACAGTGATTATGTTTTCAGTCTTTCTGCGCAAAAAAGTTCAACATTTAATTTTTTGCCTGTCCTGGCGGACAGTCACACTGTGAGTCGAACCACATGGGTAACATAAGGGTTTAAGCGTACAAAAATAAAATCAGAGTGCAAAACAGTTTTTGGCATGAAAATGACAGCATATTTAAAAAAAAAACCCCAAAAAAACAGCATACTACCCCAACTCCAGATTACCGGTTAGCATGTTTAGCTCCACCTCCTTGTTACACGTCATGTGAGTGACAGCGGAACCCTGTGAATGAGGCAGAGAGAGGAGAAGTGAAATCATTTGGTAATCTCTGGCCTAATTGATAATTTAATAGTGTTTTGTGTTACACTGTGAAATCAGTGACCTTGACTGATACAGCAATTCAGGATTGTTGTCTGGTAAGTGAGCTCTAGTTTCGTGCAGCTCTAGTTTGTATAGACAGCTGTATCTTCTTCAATTTTGCATGAAACTTGAAACAATATTGGTCTCCAGAGCGAAGAAAAAATAATGACGGGTACTCGTGGCTCAGTGGTACTGTAAGTGTCTCGTCTGCCATGCAGAAGGCCCAGGTTAGATTCCCAGCCAATGCAAATCCCCAGCCACTGGATGCAGTGTCAGTTTCAAGCCCTGATAAAATGGAAAGGACATCTGATGTAAAACCTGTGCCAAGCTTTTTTATGTGGACTGGATGATGCGCTGTGGCGACCCCTTGCCGGGAGCAACCGAAAGACCGACAGCAACGAGTGGGAAGAAAATAACAGTTAGTAAGTTATGAGGATTTGATTGGGATTTGAACCAAATGCTTTTCTCTATTAAAATGCATTGAGTTCTCACTCTGATGATGTTCTCACAAACTACAAACAGCTAAGCTGTAGGTAAAGCGGTACTGTCGAAGTCAGGAGAGAGGAAAATCCAATAAAATAAACGCAAGAGATCTAGTTACATTGTCTCTGTGTGTTTATGTTGTGTGTGTGTACGGGCTTGCACTGAGCAGGATGAGAGTTACCATGGCAACTGGGACTCACTCAACACACTCAGTAAAGACAGCCAGGGTTTAGCCTCATATCTTAGGATTTAGCAGTTAGGACTGAGCTGTTTTTATAATTTTGCTTAGGAATGGTTGTGTTCCCCTACTTCACAGTCGGATTTTTCAAGAATTGTTTCTTGTTTTAGTTTACTATGATACACCAGTAAAGCACTTCAATAACAATATAGTTGTACTATAGATAAAAGCTTTGAGAATGACACAAATATTAATTTTCACAAAGTCTTAAGAGTTGCTGCTCAAGAGTTTTTAGATCTTCTTGTCGGATGTTATTGAGGTATACTGAAGTATAATCACTTATTCATCCATATCGTGACAGCATAATCAATGCTTGTAGTTTTTTTTTTTTTTCAATCCTCTTGAGGATTGAACACAAGTTCCCAATGGGATTAAGGTCTGGGGAGTTTACTGGCTATAGACCCAAGATTTTGATGTTTTATTCCTCGAGTCACTTAGCTATCACTTTGGATGAGGATGAGAATGTTTTTGTACCATTCTTTATTCATGGCTGTGTTCTTAAGCAGAATTGTGAGTGAGCTCACTCCCTTGGCTGAGAAGCGACCCTGCCATCAGTCAGGATGTGGCCCAGAATTTGACTGACAGCAGGCCAGGGTGAATAAAAACACTACAAAAAAACAAAAGGTTAAACACTACAAATACTGACTCTTTGCATAAACTTGATGTAATTGTCAATAAAGCCTTTTATACTTATGCAATTCTTGTAATTATACTTCAGTATACCAGAGTAACATCTGACAAAAAGATCTAAAAACATGGAAGAAACAGACTCTGTGTGAAATTAATTTGTGTCATTTTCAAAACTTTTGGACCTGGCTTTAGTCTTATTGTTTAGCTGAGATCTAGCTTATCACACATACATCCAAATGTTTTAGTAGTAGTAGTAGTATTTTATAAATAGTATAATAGTATTTTTTTGTATTTATTTTGCAGAGTTGATTAGTGCAGTAATAGTTACATTTCCCCTGAACTATCTGTCTTATTTCTAATAGAAAAATCTGAACCTGAACTCACATCAGACCTTAAAGGAGCTGCACTGACGGGAAACTCAGTGACTCTGACCTGTAGACTGAAGCTGCCGTCTGCTGGATGGAAGTTTTACTGGAATAAAGACACACAGAGCAACGAGACTGAGACTGAAACATTTCACTACTTCATCAGATCAGTTAGTGTCTCTGATGGAGGTCAGTACAGGTGCAGAGCTGGAAGAGGAAACCCAGTCTACTACACGAACAGCAGTGATGTATTCTGGGTAAATGTTACTGGTGAGTAAGAGATGCTCAGAGATGATTATCACACCAAACATTTTCACAGTTACATTAAAGAAGAAGTAGAATTTCGCATCATTGGTGTGTTTAGTCATGACCAGCCTGAGAGTGAATGAATGCAGAGAAGCATCAACATGTTTGTAATGATGGTGCCGAGTCTGAAAGCCTAAGAAAGATTACAGAGAGCTGCATGATCTGAAAACAGTATAATCATTTATTAATCCAGTGTTTTAGTCCCATCCATCATGATCTGTTTTACATACATATGCTAATTTTTGTATGGTTTCAGCTCTGGGTTAGAGGTGAATCGAATCTTTACAGATTCGGGTTAATTTTCTTAAACTGATTAAAATTTATGACATACACATCATCATCTATCCATCCAGCATTTAGCACGATTTAGTGTATCTTACCAATTCTGCTTATCACATGGCCATTGATGATAACACAATCTGGTATTTACTAATTATGAGCAAGGTAACATAAGATCTGGGCAAATGTTTAAACTTTAAAATACATGACCAAGACAACAGTTCTTTATAAAGAAACAAGACTTTATTGAACTAATCTACAACACATAAAACTACGCTACTTAAAAACACACATACATACAAACAGTTCAGAGGGTGAAAGTTAATGGAGTTTTCTAGTACTGTTTACTAGACCTGAGAAAGTCACAAGAGCAGAGTCTTGGGTTTATTCTTACGGTATGAAGCTTTGTTGGTTAACTTGCATTACATTTCGTTCTCATCCGGTGGTTCACCTCTAGCAAAGAGAATCATGGCATTGCTGATTGGTTGGTTCGCTGTGGTTGAGACAACGTCAATCAATGCACATTGTCAGCGTGGCGCAGTTTGCTTGAAGGTGACAAATTCACAGCTCCCTTTGAGGTGACCTGTGAGTCTCAACATTTTGATTAAATCAGGTCAAATCAGCTATTTAAAGACACAGAGGGAGAAATACTTTTAGTCTATGACAATAACATTGCTCAATTAATAATAAAATGGTACAATAAATAATGATTAAAGTAAATTAACAAACATTGAATAAGTTATTGCAAAGTGTTAAAAATCAGATCAGATCATAGGTGAATAAATTTATTTATCCATCACCCATGATTCGCATAGCTTGTTTGCTCGGGACAGCATGACAGATGAGGTTAGACAGGAGTCTCCCTGGACTATGATCTTTGCAGATGACATTGTACAGATGTTACTCATGCGGTATTCTGGTTTTACCGCCACGCCTCACGGTGGCGACATTTGGGTTTGTGCGTTTGCTGGCTTTTATCGCTGAGTGTTAAGGTCGAGCATTCTGTCACGTGTGCGGGTGTATCGGGCTGATGTTATCGCCGTGGGCTCAAAAAGGGCAGGCATAAATGCAGAGGGTTTTCAAAATAAAGAGTCTTTTAATAAACACAAACAAATCATACTCAAACTAAACAAACCAAAACACTGGCTCTGGAAGGATAACACACTCAAGGGTACCAGAAACAAAACACACTCAAGGGTATAAGAAACAAAACACACTCAAGGGTACAAGAAACATAACACATCCCATGACTCTGGAAGCTTGGAATACATAACCCGGGCCATGTGTTGAGGTACTGTCTCTCTAACAATACGGGTCATTACATATGTAATATGTAAAACAATATTGTTTTAGAGATAATTTCACGGAAGCTTCTAACAGAATGAACAAACTAATGAATTTTCTCAAAAAGTTATAAAATTAACTCCCCTAAATGTCCTTATAAAATATCGCTGATTATTAACGCCAGAATGAATGGCTAGTTTTCGATATATATATATATATATATATATATATATATATATATATATATATATATATATATATCTCGACAACTCGCCATTCATATATATATATATATATATATATATATATATATATATATAAACTGCATATATGGAATAAAACCTGAGATAGTTACATATACGCACTGAATGACACATAGATAGTTAGATTCCTTGCGCCATCTGCTGAGAGAAATGAGAATCGCAGGTTGGAAAAGGCAGGAAACGGCATGACCGGCGCGCAACTGTCAGCGATTTCACGTAAATAAGAGCAAAATAGCTTTATACTGGCTTTTACTGGTGCGATTTTGAAAATGTAAGCATACAGGGTGATTAAGCTCACAGAACTAGGAAAAGTCATGAAAGGAGGGTCCTGGAATTCGATCGAGTGTGAAGTATTTTTTTTTCACCCCCTTGCGGTCAAATGGGGTAGCTCAGTGTTTGTAAAAATGTAAAAGTAAATGGGGCCAGGGGTAGCTCAGTGGTTAAGGCATTGGATTACGGTTCGGAAGATCCCAGGTTCAAACCCCACAACCACCAAGTTGCCACTGTTGGGCCCTTGAGCAAGGCCCTTAACCCTCAACTACTCAGATGTGTAATGAGTTAAAAAAAACCCAAAAAAAACAGTAAGTCGCTCTGGATAAGAGCGTCTGCCAAATGCCTGTAAATGTAAATGTAAATGACCGCTGCTTGGCGCTTTTAGTGTTAAAGCCTGTGTTACAACACGGAGTAATTGTTATATGTATCAGATCTTAGATCACCCTGTATGCTTACATTTTCAAAATCGCACCAGTAAAAGCCAGTATAAAGCTATTTTGCTCTTATTTACGTGAAATCGCTGACAGTTGCGCGCCGGTCATGCCGTTTCCTGCCTTTTCCAACCTGCGATTCTCATTTCTCTCAGCAGATGGCGCAAGGAATCTAACTATCTATGTGTCATTCAGTGCGTATATGTAACTATCTCAGGTTTTATTCCATATATGTAGTTTATATATATATAACGAACTATATAATATATATAGAATGAACAAACTAATGAATTTTCTCAAAAAGTTATAAAATTAACTCCCCTAAATGTCCTTATAAAATATCGCTAATTATTAACGCCAGAATGAATGGCGAGTTGTCGAGATATATATATATATATATATATATATATATATATATATATATATATATCGAAAACTAGCCATTCATTCTGGCGTTAATAATTAGCGATATTTTATAAGGACATTTAGGGGAGTTAATTTTATAACTTTTTGAGAAAATTCATTAGTTTGTTCATTCTGTTAGAAGCTTCCGTGAAATTATCTCTAAAACAATATTGTTTTACATATTACATATGTAATGACCCCTCCTGAGGATATAAAGCCTCATTATTAAATTTGTATAAATCAGATCTACCTCAGCAGATAATAAACTATGCCATGTCATAACCGAAGCAAACACCACGATTATGCCTCGTTTCGTTCAGTGTTGCTAGGCAACGGACCACGCGCCTAATCGGCGGGAACGTGGTTCACTTGGCCACGGTGTATTATAAACCTGTGGAATGTTTCACTGCTTATGCTCATGTAATAAAAGCGAGTGAAATGTGGAAGTGATGTGTGGCCACTGAATGAGAACTAAATCAAAGATTTCGGTAACTACACTGAGTGTAACATCTGCATAGTGACACTAAACAGCCGAACAACTTCACTTTCCTGTTTACCTCTGAGAAAATAAAAGCTGTGTGTTTATATTTAGAATGTTTATAAAAGTACACGAAGTAGGCGCGCGCGCACACAAACACACACACCTCCCCTGATCCCTCGGTCAACATCCAATCACCGTCGATATGCAAATGAGTCAAGACGTAGCCTAACTTGGTGTCGTGTCGGATTTCAGCGGTCACGGAGAGGAAAGACTTTGAAGCAGTTAGGCTACGTCTTGACTCATTTGCATATCGACGGTCATTAGATGTTGACCGAGGGCTCAGGGGAGGTGTGTGTGTGTGTGTGTGTGTGTGCGCGCGCTATTCTAAATATAAACACACAAAATACAGCTTTTTTTTTTTCTCGGAGGTAAACTGAAAAGTGGTGTTCGGCTGTTTAGTGTCACTATGCAGATGTTACACTCAGTGTAGTTACCGAAATCTTTGATGTAGTTCTCATTCAGTGGCCACACATCACTTTCACATTTCCCTCGCTTTTATTACATGAGCATAAACAGTGAAACATCCCGCAGGTTTATAATACACCGCGGCCAAGTGATCCACGTTCCCGCCGATTAGGCGCGTAGTCCGTTGCCTAGCAACACTGAACGAAACGAGGCATAATCGTGGTGTTTGCTTCGGTTATGCCATAGCATAGTTTATTATCTGCTGTGGTCGATCTGATTTATACAAATTTAATATTGTTTTAGCGATAATTTCACGGAAGCGAGTTTAGAACTAAATCGCTGCTCCGAGACGTTCAGAAGCTTCAAATAGAATGAACAAACTAATAAATTTTCTCCATACGATATAAAATTAAGTAGAGCTTTCCTTTTTGTTATAGTACGAAGCCCCTAGATGGACAAAGGAGAAGAAAAAACGGCAGAAAAAAGTCATGCCAAAAACTTTGGGTTATAATGCAAAACATGACTTGTTTTTTTTCTGCCGTTTTTTCCCTCTTCCTTTGTCCCCTTAGAGACTCTGTAGTAGGTTTTCTCTGTTGAATATGAAAAAAAAAAAAAAAGATATCGCTGATTATCAATGCGGGAATGAATGGCGCATTGTCCAAATGCAAGTTGATCTTGGAGCTAAACTATTTGCTTTGGGTGAAAGCGCAATCTAGCGATCATTGTGTGTCAGCAGCAGCTTCCCATTCAAAACAATAGGCGGTCAAATGACCGCTGAACCGCGTTATAAGTAGGTGACACTGGCGCGGCGCTTTTAGTGTTAAAGACGTACCTCAAACATATAAGCAAAGCTCTTTAGGATGTAAGTTAACCTTCCATACTACTACGAGCCACACACGCTCACTCAAGCGAAATCACACACACACGCTCCTCTGAGCGGACCACGCACGAATCATTCACCCACGCTCCTATGAGCGAAGCATACACACTCACCCTTATGGGCAACACCCACACACATTCATAGATTATACTTAGACTTAGAGCTTTGCTTAAAGACCGGGAGAGACACCAGAGACCGGGAAAGGACACTAGGAAGTGGGAAGAGACACAAGAGACCAGGTAGAGAGACTAGGGAGAGACACACAGGAGTAACTAGAAACATGGGGACAATAATCACATACCCCATACTCATATAAACTAAGGTAAAATCAAAGATACACTCAGCTACATTCAACACAGGATGCAAGTTCTCAGAGCCAGTTTAACACCAAAACTGAATTCAAACAAAACAAATGTCCACTAGACATTATTAATGCTCGACCCAGTTAATAGACATTATTAATGCTCGATCCCAGAACTAACAGCTTTTTATAAGATCTCTAATGAGCCACCTCGGCTGAGGTAACCTTCCTCAACACCTGACCGAGGTGCCTTTTGGGAAACTGGGTCTTCTAACAAAACTACAAACAAAAAATAAACACAACCACAGTGCCCTCTAGGGGCAGTCCCTTACAGAGTGGCGCTATATAACTACAGACTGACGCCTCGGGCATCAGTTCATTTTCTGCAGGATTGATGAGCCGCGCTCCATTAGAGCTGCACATAGTAGCGGATAAAATCAAGTGAAACATTGTAGTTAAACAAATTCATAATCACAGTATTAAAATTACAGTACAAATGTAGAATTTAAATTAAATTAAATCTTATTAGGATCGAATTTAAGCAAAGTAAACGTCAGCCTTTAGATTTTATCATGTGTAATTAGAAAAGCTACGCATGTATGTTTTTTGTCATCTTATATTTTGTGTTCTTTAAATTTGTAGTAGATTTATTAACTAAAATTAACGAAAATAAATGACCATAAAAATTCATTGTCAGGCCGTGCTACTGCGTCAGCAGATGTTGATGTGTTTTTGCGTTATGATAAAAATTAAATGCAATAGGCTGTTATGATCATCATAATGTTCTTTAATAAATAATAAAAAAGTTTGAACAAATTACATTTTTACATCCCAGCACCCCCGTTACGCTCTACCACCGCCGGCAAAAACCTTATAAAATACAAGTGAAACATTAAACGAATTTATCATCACAGTACTAAAATTACAGTACAAATTTAAAACTTAAATATAGGCGTTTCTTAGTTCCATCGAATTTAAGCAATGTAGGGTTTTATAATAATGGCAAAGAATGACTGTCGCATTCTCCACGATTAATATGTAGTGTTTATATGAGTGTAGCTTACCCCTGCTTATCCCACGGCCAACAAGGATAATACAAAATCTGGTATTTATCAATTACGTGCAAGGTAACGTAAGATCTGGGCAAATGTTTAGACTTTAAAATACATGACCAAGACAACAGTTCTTTATAAAGAAACAAGGATTAATTTGACTAATCTACAATACATGAAACTACGCTACTTAAATGCACACACACACACACACACACACATAAAAACAAATAGTTTGAAGGGTAAGAGTTAAGAAAATTTGTACTGTTTACTAGATCAGAGGAATTCACAAGAGCAGAGTCTTGGGTTTAATCTTACGGTTTAGGTATGGAGCAAGCACTAATTTTCAGCAAGTTATGCAGCTTTGTTGGTTTACTTGCGTTACGCTTTGTTCTCATCCAGCTCCAGCAATGCGCTGTTGTAGAGATTACGTCTTTCAGGAAAGCCCTTCGGTGAGGCGTTGGTTGCCAGGTTACCGATGGCGGCGCTCTGGAAATTCTTCTGAGGGTTTCTTTGTTGCAGGAGTTCTTGCACGAAGTTTAATTAAGAGTTTTTGAAGAGTGGATGACGCCAGCAAAGGCGGCATAGCGCCCGCAAGGGCGGAAGAGGTTGTAGGAGTATGTTGTTCTGCATGAGCTTGCTTGTTACCTTAGGGTTTTGACCCTTTGAAGTCAGTTTGTCCCACAGGTGATTGGTTCAATCGGATGTGGTTGCGGGGCTTAGCCACGCCTTACGTAGTTCCCCCTTTGTGCATACATTAGCCTGATGTTTTGGCTGTCACTTGAGGAACATCCGGTTGGAGTTCTGCATACCTTTTATAAATTCATTTTGCATTGTTATATTCAACATTCTTTAAATAAAGCGAGCTTTAGATTAATATCAAACATCCCATATCTTACACCCTCATTCCTACCTTCACTTAATAAAAAGGGGGTTGTATATGCTGATTACACGTCTCAGTTATACCGAATAATCAAACATTACATACTGACATAAAACACACTAAGTGAATATATGTATACAAGTGTTTGCCCTACTGGCAGACTTTAAATATGGTTTAAAGTAGAGGAGGTAAAGGCCAAACAAAGAGCATATGAGGACTTGTATGCTAGGTTGGACAGTAAGGAGGAAGAGGTGGATCTGTACAGGTTGGCGAGGCAAAGAGATAGAGATCAGAAGGCTGTACAGTCTATCTTTATTAGAGTGAATAAAGATAAAGATGGAAATGTATTGACAGATGCCAGGAGGGTGATGGGAAGATGGAAGGAGTACTTTAAAGAATTAATGAATAAGAAAAATTAAAGAGAACAGAAAGTAGAAAAGGTGACTGTTTTCAGGAAGTAGCAAAAATCAGTAAGTGTGAGGTGGGAAGGGCGTTAAAGAGGATAAAGGGTGGAAAGGCAGTTGGTCCTAACGACATACATGTGGAGGTATGGAAGTGCTTAGGAGAGGTGGCAGTGGAGTTTCTGTCTAGTTTGTGTAACAACCTCTTGACGAGTGAGAAAATCCCAGAGGAATGGAGGAAAAGTGTTTTGGTGCCGATCTTAAAGAACAAGGGAGATGAGGCAAATACAGAGGAATAAAGCTGATGAGCCATACAATGAAGCTGTGGGAAAGAGTAGTGGAAGCTAGGTTAAGGGCAGAGGTGAGCATTTGTGAGCAGCAATATGGTTTTATGCTTAGAAAGAGTACAACAGATGCAGTATTTGCTTTGAGGATGCTCATAGAGAAGTACAGAGAAGGTAATAGGGAGTTGCATTGTGTCTTTGTAAATTTAGAGAAAGCATCTGACAGGGTGTCAAGAAAGCAGCTGTGGTATTCTATGAGGAAGTCTGGAGTGGCAGAGAAGTATGCTAGAGTGGTGCAGGACATGTAGAGCTGTAAGACAGTGGTGAGATGTGCTGAAAGTGTGACAGAAGAGTTCAAGGTAGAGGTAGGTCTGCATCAAGAATCGGTTCTGAGCCCCTTCTTGTTTGCTATGGTGATGGACCGGATGACAGATGAGGTTAGACAGGTGTCTCCATGGACAATGATGTTTGCAGATGACATTGTGCTTTGTAGCGAGAGCAGGGAACAGGTGGAGGAAAATATATAGAGGTACTGTATGCTCTGGAAAGCAAGGTAAGTCGCAGCAAGACAGAATACATGTGTGTGAATGAGAGGAAAGGAGGTGCGGGTCTTTACGTACAACTCAGAGCAATAGGGAGTGTGGATAGGAGGTGAAGAAGCATGTACAGACAGGTTGAAACAGGTGGGAAAAAGTGCCAGGTGTGTTGTGTGTTTAAAGTATCAGCCAGAATGAAAGGAAAGGTGTACAGGACAGTAGTGAGATCAGCGATGCTCTACGGCTTGGAGACAGTGGCACTGAAGAAAAGACAGGAGGCAGAGTTGGAGGTAGCGGAGATGAATATGTTGAGGTTCTCTTTGGGAGTGACAAGGAGTTCTCGGCTAATAACTTGTATAAAGAGTATAATGGCGATTATGTAATAGATTTGCTGCTGAGAGAAATGCAACAACCAGGAAATGACTCATGAGTCGTTTGTATGACCACACAATGTGTATTTGTGTAAAATGCTGGTGAGTTGAGATTTCTTAATATGAGGCAACAAAAAAATTATTCAAATCACTTCTCAACTTTTTCTGTTACAAATTTGTTTTTACAGATTTCACAAACTCTTTTTTATCTTGACTGGTTTTTCAACAAGGTAAGTTAGAATACTTTCTTTTTTTATTCACTTTACATTTATATCAAACATTAACAAACATCATCATCCTTTGTTCACTCTTGCTTTTTTTTAAACAATTACCATTTAAATACAAAATCACATTTTAACCAAACGAAATGAAAAAAAAAATCAATTAAATTGTCTTAGTCTCATGCAGAGAGATTTAAATGTCTCTGAGCTGTCCAGAAGATGAAGAGAAAAAACAAAACAATAATCGTCTGCAATAGAAAAAATTTACAACAAGAAAAGTTCTTCAATTCCCTACTGTTTGCAGAGATCAGAAATACTTGTTTTTCTTTCAGGAAAAAAAAGAATTATCCAAGAAAGGCTTAAGGGAGGCTCGCCAGTCGAAACCCTCCTCAGAACCACCTGAAGGCCTGGACACATCCAGAATACAGGCATCAGAACATCTCGTCACATCACAAGGAGAACGCCAACTTCAAAATGAAATGATCAAACAAGGAAAAAAACCCTGACCTTAAACAGACAAGGTCACAAAAATATCATAAATTTTAAACAGAATTTAGATATGTACATGCATTTCTCAAATAAAGAGTATGTACCATATATACCATATCTGTGATCATTTGACCAATTTCCTTTATAGAATTAATCACATAGTTAGCTGCCATTTTACCAATACAGTAATACACATTGTTTTTTTTGTTTGTTTGTTTTTGGCTAAATCCTCCTCAAAGTTTTTTTTTCTTTTTTGGTTCTCTTCTTACACGCAAACTAAAATTTAAGTTGTAACTATTAACTAGGCAGTTAAACTTACTAAGAAAGTCGCTATGCTTTGTGTCTCCTTTAAATGCTTTTCTTTCACTCTTTTTAATCAAGAATACACTCTTAACATCAGTGTTGCTCGTAATTAACATTTAATAAAGTGTGTTTTTTTTACTCACATGAATTTCTTAACATGTCTTGAAATACCATGCACATTCCTAATGAGGGTGCGAGAAAGAGAGAGGTTTCTACCTCCACCTGATCACCTTGTGTGAAAAACCGGAACTTGCTGCATTTCCGTGCTGCTATTGGTCCACCTCAAGTTGGGGTTTAATTATTATTATAATAGCAAAAAGCAAAACGACTCCATTCAGATATAAGTAACAAAAAACATTTTTTAATATTTTCACATGAATATTTTTATACGCACGTAAGAATCTTTCCTTTAGAAAATGACTCGTCACATTAATCCAAATGAAGTGCTTCATAAATAATAATAATCATCATGCTTTTTCGCTGTTTGTGTCCAGCGTTAAATAATTTGACCATGAATGGCCGGAATGTGGCTGTGAATTTATAACTGAAATAAAGCTGCAAGCTTTCACTTAAAAAATGCAGTGTTTATTCAGTGAGTATATATTTGTGCTATGTTGTTTTCTGGGGTACTGATTTTACACTTTGTCTGCTTTGAAAATGTTGCCCCTTTATATGATCTGTGTATTTCATAAGTGAAATAAAGCTGCATCTATCGGCTCATATCGGCAGCGTTTTGATCAAATGGGAGATAAAAAGTGCAAAATAAACGTGTGCACCAAAGAGAGTAGCTTTATTTCACTCATAAAATACTCAGATCACAAACAACAACATAGCACCATGCATGTTGTTGGTGAATGACTGAAATCTGCTTGTAAATAAGCCTTGTATTTAATGTAAAATGTTATTTGATATTTATTAATAAAAATGTAGACATAATCCTCTAAAAATACAACAAATACAAATATATACTCACTAAATAAATGTTGCCTTTAGAACGCTGTGCGAAACGCAAGGAGATATGAGCTGTTTTACTTTAGTGATAATATACTATAACATATTTTTGCTGTTATTTTTGTAGGTTTTTTTGTGTGTGGGGGCATAAGAATTGTATTTTAATTATTGTTTTAGAAACCATGCTTAATTTTATGTTTCACTCAAAAGAAGCCCTGTTTTAGTGAGAGATATTTAAGTGTATAGGTGTGAACAGCTCAGACATCATTAGAAGTCTTGGTGTTACCTGAGCCAGGAACCAATAGGTCTTTACATATCTATAAAAAGTTGTGGGTTATTCAGTGAGACAGAGGCTCTGCTGAAAAAAGATAAAATCTCCCAATTTATATTGCTCCAATAGCACCGTAGCCTCTTTTTGCAGCTGCGCTAGTTATAAACAATGCCCCCTTTAGTCATAGTAAAACCATATCGCTTGTAGCCGGTTCACTGCACTGTAGCTGTTTATTAGACAAACCACTGGTCATCTTATTTTAAACTAAAATATTTTAATAAAAACTGTGGCCCGACTGTATGTGATTTAAATTCATTGTTATTGCATGATAATTTTTTTTTACATTATTATTTATGAAGGTTAGTATGCATAACTAAAATTAGATTTTTCATCTACTTGAAATATAATAAAACAAACAGGCCTTTAAAGATTAAGTTGTGACTAATGTACATGTCAGACAAAAGATTAAGACTAAAACTAAAAAAAAACAAATCAAGATGGCAAAATTAACACTGTTATGTGCTCTAGGTTTTCAGTCTTGTCTTTCTCTTTCCTACAGATGGTGATGTGATCCTGGAGAGTCCTGTCCATCCTGTAACTGAGGGAAATCCTCTGACTTTACGCTGTTTATATCGCAACACAAACATCTCAGACTCTGGTATTGATTTCTATAAAAATGATTCAGTTCTCCAGAAGCAGACTACAGGAGAGATGACCATCAGTAGTGTCTCAAAGTCAGATGAAGGTTTCTACCACTGTACACACCCAGAGAGAGGAGAGTCACCGAAAAGCTGGGTTTCAGTCAGAGGTGAGGAAACCATGTGAGGAAACCACGCCTACTTATTTTTAATAATACAGATTGTCCTAGTCCATGTTTACCTGTGTTTTATTTTAAGTATGTTTAAAAAAGTTAAAGTCTGTGCTTATGTCCTGTGTCAGTCTTCATCATTAGCACGTCATTTCTATTTTAAGAGTTACATGATTTAGTACGATTCTTAAAAAGACAGTAATATGTACAGTCTGGTTAAGAATTTATAAGACACAATTTATAAAATATCCTGTAAAAAAAAACTAACATGCATGGGTGTTATTTAAACTTCTTTAAATATTTACTACACATATAATGTGGTTTTTCTACATTTGTCTAATAAACACAATATGCTAGACAGAGCCGGTCCTGACTACCCTGACCTGTGAGCCATGAGAATCATTTTAATTTCTCACACAGTCCTCCCACTACAATGCTTCTATTCTTCTGAGAAGGCTTTCCACAAGGTTTAGGAGTGTGTTTGTGGGAATTTTTGACCATTCTTCCAGAAGCACATTTGTAAGGTCAGACACTGATGTTAGACGAGAAGGCCTGGCTCATAGTCTTTGCTCTAATTCATCCCAAAGATGTTCTATCGGGTGGAGGTCAGGACTCTGTGCAGGCTAGTCAAGTTCTTCCACACCAAACTCGCTCATCCATGTCTTTATGGACCTTGCTTTGTGCACTGGTGCACAGTCATGTTGGAACTGGTGTGGGGTTGTTTTTCAGGGGTTAGACTCGGCCCCCAGTATATATGTAACCCTTTTCTTAACCCTAGGGGTTAATTTAATTGTTTAATTAACAAGAATCCTGGATCCCCAGCAGTAAGATGGTGAATTAGGCCGGTATTTTCTTTACTTTCTGCTTAAAAATTTAGCAGTAACTCGATTTCTTCTTGGATTAAATAACTTGCTAGACTCAATGGAATACCAGAATACCAATTGTAAAGATGAAAAAAGAATAACAAAGATTTATTGCGTTACAATAATGTAATAGTTTTTTTTTTCTCTTCTCAAAACAACGAAATAAAAACAGTAAATAAAACAATAACAACCCCTTTATTTTTTTTCAGGAAGACAGATCTCGAGAAAATTTCCCTAATAATATACAAATGTTTCTGTCTAATAAAAGACATAAACCTCTTCTCTGGTCTCAGAGTTACTCATATGTTGTTATACTTCTTATAATCTTTTTTTTTTTTTACTTTATCTATGTTTCTGTTTTGAAATACTATAGCTGAATCAAAATAAGAGCAAATCCATTAGAACACTATTCAAGTACTCTATTTCCCTTCAGAACTACATAATACAAGGAACCAAAAATATATATATCCTTTCCAGATGGGTTTAGACTCGAGAAAACGTGTAGTTTACACCATAACAGTATTTCGGCACTATATAGATATTAGCTACAGATTCGGATCCGTTCAAAGTATACGTGAGTCAGTCAAACAGTTTAAATGTTTATGAGTCGGTCAAACAGTTCAAAAGTTTGATCGATCGTTATCGTTAGGGCCCATTCATGGGTGCACATTAAACAGACGATGAATTCCAATGTTAATCCCACATGAAAATGAATTTACTTACTTTCGCCGATGAGTCAATGAAACAATCGTTTATTCACCGAACACGACGAAGACTCAGCGTTCCCCAGGAGCTGTCTTGAAATCCTAGATGAATCCAGCCAATCCACTGTCAATTATTATTCCTTCCCCAAAAAAAAAGGAAAAAAAAATAATAATAAAATATAAAAAAAAATATATATATATATATATATATATATATATATATATATATATATACACACACACTGTGTGTGTGTGTGTGTGTGTGTGTGTGTGTGTGTGTGTGTGTATAATAGATACTTTATTTTCCTCCCCCCAGTTCTCTCACATGAAAAAGCCCCACAGTCAGTACTGAAGCTCCTCAGCAGTGTGGTAGCGGCCTCTCCGTATGTGCTGGTGACCATCATTCTGGGAATGAAATGTTACAGAGCTCGAAGTAAGAACTCACAGTGTTCTTCATTAACCATAAAATTAAACCCTAACGTTTAATAAGAGGTTGATCTAAAGTGTATTATTTCACAGCTGAACCTACTGAGAACAAAAGACCAGAATCAGTGATAGAGGCCGAAACGCCTTCCTGAGTTTTCCAGAGTCTTCTTTTTTCTTTTTTTTTTTAATAAACTAGCTTTTAAAAAACAACAGTCCCAAGTATATTTGTATTGTATTACTTGTATGCATTTATTCTGTTAGATTTACTTTGTGTCATATCTTTAGCTAGTGTTTTGGTTGACATTTACTTTGTTTGATTAATATATTTTTTAACTATAGTCAGTATTTATTCAATCATATCATTTGCTCTGGGATACATAAAAAAGATGGTTTGATGCAGAGTTACTGTATATCTTTGATAGAGTAAGGCTTATTTTGTAATGTTTTATAAAAGTAAATATCTAGGTAGATGCATTTTGTTGTTTAAAAAATTTTATAAGCCTAAAGTTACTTTGGCTGTACTACACTCTAATTAATAAAATATGAAAAAGTCTCAAAAAAGTTTCGTTTTTTTTTTCCTAAATAACCCATGTTTTCATGAAGACAAAAAGCCATCTTTTCTTTTGTTAAGGTTTTACCCTTGTGACAGCAGCTCAAGGCTCACATTAACTAAACATCTCAGAGTAGGAAATTTCCTGTGAAAGTGGCCAGTGATGCAATTTTAGTCCTACTTTTAGGAGTAGGACTAGGGGAAATGGCATTCAAATCAATGAAAAACTGATTTGTGGGCATCATCTATTACAGACATTCAAATTATTTCATTTATGTATAAACTTATATATAAATGCAATACTCTAACTACCTTATAGGTCAAGAGAGCAATGTATAGTGAAATGGATATTTACAATGGTGAGTATAGAGATATACAAATATGATGACACAACTGAACATAGTCAATATAACAAACAGATTCACTTACAGGCAATGTCTTCTCAAGTGATAACATTGAGTATGGCAAAGGATTTTCCTAAGTTACAACATGCTCTACCCATTGCTTTCTCTACATTACTTTCTAAAACACACACTCACTTCCTGTCACATGTCACTTAAAAAAATAACCAGCATGGGTCAATAAACAACTTTAACTACAATTGGCAGGGCCAGGACACTTTCGCATCTGGACATTGGAAAAGGGAATTATGCAAAGCTTCTTTTTTATCAACTACAGCTCAGCTTTTAACACTGTAGTCCTTTCCCAAATCATCATGAAGTTCAGTGAACTGAGGCTTGGTCACTCATTATGCTCCTGGATTAAGCATTACATTAAACATCGGATCACCTCAAGGTTGTGTTCTGAGTCGCCTGCTCTTCTCTCTCTACACCCATGACTGCTATGCTCGACACAGCTCCAACTCAATTGTGAAATTCTAGAATTATACAGTGGTGGTTGGTCTGATCCAGAACAACGTGGAGGCAGCTTATCTGGAGGAGACAGTAGAATTATCCTATTGGTGTAAGATCAATAACTTAGACTGAAATGTATCAAAGAGCAAGGAGATGGTGGTGGGCTTTAGGAAAGGAAAGCAGGTCTCCCAGTATACGCTGCTCAAGGATTTTTAGTGAAGAGGGTGACCAGCTACAAGTATCTGGGAGTCCATATCTCTGAGGACTTATCCTGGACACTCTTCACCCGTGAAGAAGTCTAGGCAGCGCTTGTACTTCAGACAGCTGAGGAAGTTCAGGATCTACACCTTGATCATCCAGTCTGTTGTCTTTGGGAATATTATCGTCTTTTATGGGACTGCTGTATGGGAACAGCAGCTCCCAGGACAAAAATGATTTAATGAGAGTGATCAGGTGTGCCGAGCGCATCACTAGGACTGAATAGCCTGATCTACAGGACATTTACATCAGGCGGTGCAGGTCCAGGGGACAGCCATCCAAAAAGACATTCACTACCCAAATCACAATCTGTTTCAGTGGCCTCCATCTGGTTAGAGACTCTGGTCACTCAGGGCACGTACTGAAAGACAGAACAGCAGCTTTTACCATCAGGCTATAAGGACATTAAACACATAACCTTACCAATGTCTGACAAATTCAGCACAGTGACTTTAACACATTTTATCATATATCATTGCACTAGTGTCACATTTTACATCATAATTCTGTATAATTTATAATTATAATATATTGTATACAATTTATTTTATAGTCTTCTTAGTCTTATTTTTATTTTGTATTTACTTATTCTTTTTTTTATCTGCACAGTCTGTAGTTTCACTACTGTTGTACATGCACAACCATTTATGCCAAAAATAAAATTCTTGAATCTTGAATGTGTAGGCTACTTTGCAGCTCTCAGTGTCGTGAACAGTGACATCACACACTTTCCTTGGTGTTAAGCTTTTATTTGTCACATATACCCTACTGCACAGTGAAATTCTTTCTTTGCATATCCCAGCATAGCTGGGGTCAGAGCGCAGGGTCAGCCATGATACAGGGTCCCTGGAGTAGATAGAATCAAGGGCCTTGCTCAAGGATTCAACAATGTAAACCTGGTGAAGCTGAGGCTTAAACTGCAAATTTCTCTCTCTGAGCCACCACTGGTGCAGTCCTAGACCTCGCTGAAAGTAAAAGTAGGAACCTTCCTAAAGAACTTTTATGTCCTACTCTGAGATATATTTTCAGTCCTAAATGAACTTTAAGCATGATTCCCTAGATGTATAGTTCATTAAATGTCTAGTTGTCTCTAATAAATGCCAATGACTACTAAGCTATTAACAGCTTTTACTTTGTTGTTGTGGGATATTATGAGCAGAATGGTGAGGGGGAAAAAGATTTTAATAAATTTTATGATGAGTTTAAAATATAATAAAATGTGGACAATCCAAAAGGGTCTAAAACTTTGCTTTGGCACTGAACATACTACAGTTACAATATTCTATTACAATGGCACACAGATGTCTGTGCACTCTAAAAAATAAAACTGTGCTGTACTCAATTTTTTTGGTGAAACATTTTTACACTTAAAAATATTGAGTAAATATAAAAAAATATAAAAATCATGTAAAATATACTTAATGAGTTGAGTACAAGTCAGTAAAAAAAAATAAGTAGACCTGAATACCTATATTTAGTACAATGATGTACAAAATTAT
The DNA here is from genome assembly GCF_024256425.1 of Clarias gariepinus. Classification (NCBI taxonomy): domain Eukaryota; kingdom Metazoa; phylum Chordata; class Actinopteri; order Siluriformes; family Clariidae; genus Clarias; species Clarias gariepinus. The sequence goes on along the minus strand of NC_071100.1, from coordinate 16,867,567 downwards.
GTAAATGTAATGAAAATCAGAAGTTAATGCAAAGTGAAAATGAGTAAAATAATTGAGTAGATATAATTGAAATGGAAGGTAGAAGATACTGAAAATTATACTATTATTTAACAAACAAATGTGCTACATTTACTAAATATTTTAACTGAATGAAAAACAATACACACATTACCATTTTAATTAAACATTTATTTGCCAAATTTGACAAGACATGAAGTCTAAACTCAACCTGGTTTACATGCAAATGACATGTAACAAAATCATAAACAAAGAGCTGAATTTATGTTATTAGTGAACAGTTTCAGAAACAATACTTCTGCCACAAGTTTTATACAGTTAACATGTGGAAAGTAGACTTTTGTATTAGAATTTAATGAGTCACATTTTACATCTGAAAGATTGCACACCTTCACACTTCAGTTTCCTGCAAACTGTGGGATCCATACAAATGTGTGTGCAGACCTTCTCAAATCCTAAAGAAGCAATGACAGTCTAAATGAACACAGGACACAAAATATCCATGACCAACAGTACCATGCTTCACTCGATAATGATCGAAATTCCTTTTGATGATGCGACAAATGTACAGTTTACACCGCCATCCCATAAACTGGCACCTGAAAAAGGAACAATAGTATACAAGTAAGTACAAGTGTGACTGTTAATATAAAGTCTACCAGACTGGTAAAATAGTACTTCTGTTCAAATACATACTTTTTGGACTAATATACATCATCACACTAATCTATGAGTGGTGTTTAAGTCAAAGCGGGACTTGTGATGAAAATTCTCTAAATATAGAGAGAAATAAAGGGGGTGTTCTGTTATTCTGCACAATCAATGGTCCCGCTTTGACTTGAACGTCCCTTGTACATGTTTTTGTCCCTTGTATAAAAATGATACCCAACTTTATTTATGCATGACTATCAACTATATAAATTTTTTACTTTGGTTAATGGAAAATCTAGTATACTCGAGTGGAAAACTTGTATAGTCTAGACTTATTATAGGTAAAGTGAAATATTTTAAGCCTTCTTTTAATTTCTATCTTTGATTCAATGGTTACAGATTTAATACTTCTGTAACATTTAAATAAGTTGACATTTACCTCCTGTTTTATCTCCATTCAACTTCTCTTCATTAGTGGTGTTGGTGCTGTGAAAGAGATATAGAAAATATATAACATGTTTTACACAAACACACAAAATCAATCAGTTTTAGTTTCTTTTACCTACATATCAGAACATACATAACATTGTAAATATAAATATTTAAAGTTCATATTACTTTCTCCCAATTCTAATTCTGAGAGAAATGTTGTATTTTCACTACTACTGTATTTCATAGCTTTAGTTACTAGTACAGAACTTAGCACATTTATTTTATAACATCTGTCGCTGCGTGCTCAGTGTTTAATCATGTTAAAAATACTCATATACAGTAACGGATAAAACAGTACCAGAGTCCGGACACTGCACCTCATTTCTGCTGTTTAAACCGGATTTGGTCCGCGTTTCCTCCTTAAAGTGTCGGAGTGAAACGAGCAAACTCGCGGTTCAGTGTGTGAGGTGGACCGGTACACATGCGGTAATTATTTGAACATGTTAGTTTTATATCCTTGCCACAATGGCGGTAGGCTGCGCAAAATCACCGCATTTGGCGGGAAAAATTCAAATATTGCGGCACAACCGCGGCCGGTGTTGATTCTCTCCTTTTACACCAGAGTTTAAGTGTCTGTATTAACGCCGCTTTAGCTGAGCAGTTTGGTGGTTGGAACAAACAAGCTAAATTACACTGAACCCCAGGACTGGCCTGTTGCTAGCTATCATTAGCTCTGGAGCTCGGCTGTGACAGGATTCAGAACAGTAACTCACACCCTATAAAGTTGTGTGTGCAGGCAGACAGAGTCATTATTACAGTAACTTGTGTTAGCTGTTTACTCACCAGGATTTGTAAGGAGTGTTCCAGAATGTTCCAGGTGCTTCATGTCCATTCTCACATCTTCACAGCCTTCTTGTCTCTGATGTTACACCAGATTTCCCATGAGCACTTGCACAGGGCAATTTACTCAATTATTTAAGTTTTTGTTGTTAAACATAAAGAATATTGAGTTGGAATAATTTATAATTGTAGTTCTTGAAACTAATCAGTACAATTACTCCATTACCAGATATTTTAATTTAAATGTATCAAAAAATATTAAGTGCATGTTAAAAATATAATTAAGTTAGTCAAATGCTGATTTTTACTAGTGAAGTAAACTTAAATTATAGTGTAAATTTAAGACAAAATTAATAGTTGTTTTTTTAGGCATTTATTTTGATTTGTCTAACTCAAACAATCATGTATGTGACTTTTAGAGATTTTATTAAGGTAACATAATGCAATTTAATGCAACCACGGGGGGGCGCAATGCAACCACGGGGGGGCGCAATCCAGTGTCTTCTTGTGCCAGTCCCAAGTCTGGATAAATGCAGAGGGTTGTGTCAGGAAGGGCATCCGACGTAAAACTTTTGCCAAATCAATGATGCGAATCACGAATATAATTCCCATACCGGATCGGTCGTGGCCCGGGTTAACAACGACCGCCACTGGTGTTGTTGACCTACAGGGTGCTGGTGGAAATTGGGCTACTGTTGGTCGAAGAAGGAGAGGAGGAAGGCGTGTTCGAAAGCAGAGAGAGAAGAGGAAAGGCAAGAGTTTAGGAGTGATAGTAGGGACTTTGAATGTTGGGACCATGACAGGGAAGGGAAGAGAGTTAGTTGATATGATGCAGAGAAGGAAGGTGGATATACTGTGTGTCCAGGAGACCAGGTGGAAAGGTAGCAAGGCTAGAAGCTTAGGATCAGGGTTCAAATTGTTTTACCATGGTGTGGATAGGAAAAGAAGTGGAGTAGGAGTTATTCTGAAAGAGGAGTTTGTAAGAAATGTTCTAGAGGTGAAGAGAGTATCAGATAGGGTGATGAGTCTGAAGCTGGAAATTGAAGGGATAATGTTCAATGTTGTTAGTGGTTATGCCCCACAGGTAGGATGTGAGTTAAAAGAGAAGGAGAAATTCTGGAGTGAGTTAGATGAAGTGATGCAGAGCATCCCCAAAGGTGAAAGAGTGGTGATCGGTGCAGACTTCAATGGACATGTTGGGGAAGGGAACAGAGGTGATGAAAATGTGATGGGCAGGTTTGGTCTTCAGGACAGGAATGTAGAAGGACAGATGGTGGTGGACTTTGCAAAGAGGATGGAAATGGCAGTAGTAAATACTTTCTTCCAGAAGAGGCAGGAACATAGGGTGACATATAAGAGTGGAGGCAGATGCACTCAGGTCGACTACATCTTGTGTCGACGTTGTAATCTGAAAGAGATCAGTGACTGCAAAGTGTTGGTAGGGGAGAGTGTAGCCAGACAACACAGAATGGTGGTGTGTAGAATAACCCTGGTGGTGAGGAAGGCGAAGAGGACAAAGGCAGAGCAGAGGACAAAGTGGTGGAAGCTGAGAAAGGAAGAATGTTGTGAAGTCTTTAGGGAGGAGTTGAGACAGGCTATGGGTGGTCAGGAGGGGCTTTCAGTTGACTGGACAACTACAGCAAATGTGATCAGGGAGACAGGTAGGAGGGTACTTGGTGTATCATCAGGTAAGGGGAAAGTGGACAAGGAGACTTGGTGGTGGAATGAGGAAGTCCAGGAGTGTATACAGGGAAAGAGGCTAGCTAAGAAGAAGTGGGACACTGAGAGGACTGAAGAGAGTAGACAGGAGTACAGGGAGATGCAGAGTAAGGTGAAGGTAGAGGTGGCGAAGGCCAAACAAAGAGCATATGAGGACTTGTATGCTAGGCTAGACAGTAAGGAGGGAGAGGTGGATCTGTTCAGGTTGGCAAGGCAGAGAGATAGAGATGGGAAGGATGTGCAGCAGGTTAGAGTGATTAAAGATAGAGATGGAAAGGTACTGACAGACGCCAGGAGGGTGATGGGAAGATGGAAGGAGTACTTTAAGTAGTTGATGAATGAGGAAAATGAAAGAGAACAAAGAGTAGAAGAGGTGACTGTTGTGGAACAGGAAGTAGCAAATATTAGTAGAAGTGAGGTGAGAAGGGCGTTGAAGAGGATGAAGAGTGGAAAGGCTGTTGGTCCTGATGACATACCTGTGGAGGTATGGAAGTGCTTAGGAGAGGTGGCAGTAGAGTTTCTGACAAGTTTGTTTAACAAGATCTTGGAGAGTGAGAGGATTCCAGAGGAATGGAGGAGAAGTGTATTGGTGCCGATTTTTAAGAACAAGGGAGATGTGCAAAGCTGTGGCAATTATAGAGGTATAAAGCTAATGAGCCAGACAATGAAGCTGTGGGAAAGAGTAGTGGAAGCTAGGTTAAGGGCAGAGGTGAGCATTTGTGAGCAGCAATATGGTTTTATGCCTAGAAAGAGTACATCAGATGCAGTATTTGCTTTGAGGATGCTGGCGGAGAAGTACAGAGAAGGTAACAGGGAGTTGCATTGTGTCTTTTTAGATTTAGAGAAAGCATATGACAGGGTGCCAAGAGAGGAGCTGTGGTATTGTATGAGAAGGTCTGGAGTGGCAGAGAAGTATGTTAGAGTAGTGCAGGACATGTATGAGAGCTGTAGGACAGTGGTAAGATGTGCTGTAGGTGTGACAGAAGAGTTCAAGGTGGAGGTGGGTCTGCATCAAGGATCGGCTCTAAGAGACAGTGGCGCTGAAGAAAAGACAGGAGGCAGAGTTGGAGGTAGCAGAGCTGAAGATGTTGAGGTTCTCTTTGGGACTGACAAGGATGGATAGGATCAAGAATGAGTTTATCAGAGGGACAACCCACGTTAGATGTTTTGGAGATAAAGTCAGAGAGGCCAGATTGAGGTGGTTTGGACCTGTTCAGAGGAGGGATTGTAAGTATATCGGTAGAAGGATGCTGAGGTTGGAACTACCAGGCAGGAGGTCTAGAGGAAGGCCAAAGAGGAGATTTATGGATGCAGTGAGAGAGGACAGTTGTTCTAAGTTGTTGTTTTTCTGAGGGTGTAATTGCCCAAGACTCGATATGATCAGATGATTTACATTATGTTTCTACACAAAAATTTAAAAGAGGCACAAATTGTGGTACATATGTTTCTCATGTCTGCATCATTATGTACAAAACTATTCAATGTTTCCAAACACACCTTAAAAATTAATTAAAAAAATAACATTACAGAAGAATATTTGCATACCTGCAGCATATTACATGACAGACCAGTTTTTTGAATAGAAACAAAAAACCTCATGTAGGCTCCTGGAGTTTGCCTTGTAATAGTAACAAAGTTAGCAGAAGTACTCCAGCATTTTCTCCACCACACTCAGTAAACCCTGCCAGCTGTTTATCTTCTGTTTGAAAATAGTGAATTGTTTTGTACATAATAATGCAGACATGTTAAACATAACACAGTTTGTGCTAAATACTTTTGCACAGTAAGTGCGTCCGTGTCCCCTGACTTAGATCTGCTCAGTAGTGTTCCTGAATAAAGAGGTGATTCCTGAGGTTCAGCTTACCTTCTCATCAGGACGTGAAGCCAGACACAGAAATCAGCTGAGACTCAGTTGATAATTTACATACAGCTCACTGTGAGGAGAAAAACCCATGAACATGTACACACTATAAACACTGTGAGCACATTTTAGATAACTAGCTATAATAACAACACTGTATTAGTATTAATAAACCACAACAAATTAAATATAACTAAATAATCTGTTTTATACTGATACTTGTGTCTTTAGGTACACAGTGTGTACCAGTTAGCTAGCTTAGCTCTTGTAGCTATCTATCACGTAGCATGATTTCTCTACTAGTTTGCTCACACACACTTGGACACCGATTCCAAAAATGCTATAAAGCTAAATGTTTACGTCAGTGTGTTTAATCGACGAAATCAGATCGCTGTTGCTTTTAATATTTGCAGTTTACAGCCTATATTTCCTCTGTACACACCAATAGCATTAGCACTGCTACAAACTTAGCATTTACGTGATGAGTACAGAACAGAAACATCTGATTCACATCCTGTCCTTCACACAGATTGTAAAGGAAAAGCAAGACAAGAGACATGTCTCTGCTGTGTCATTTCTCTCATTTGTGTGACATTCTTTTGAGTGCCATGTTTTTTGTGTGTGTGTGTGGTGCTCATGGCAACCTACTGCTTGTTGAGGACAGTAACTGCAAAACGATACATGCTTTCACGTCAGAGACTCAAAAAGTTCTGAAAAGTCTCGAATAACACCAGAAAAAGTAGCTGGATTCATCTATTTTACCAAGAGGTTTTGGAAAGTCGTCAAGTTGGCAACACTGCGCAGACGCACACACAGGAGAGAGACAGATGCGTCTTGCTGTTCTGGACCACTGAGGAAAATGAATTGAACTGTAGCTTTCCCTATAAATTTGAAGTCAGAAGTCTTTATTAAGCAGGAATGTGAGAGAACGGCTGTTTATGCTGTAAAGGTAAAAGCAGCTCTGATCTCTTCATCATTTCATATCAACAGAAAAACCCAAACCGACTGTGAGAGTGAATCCTCTGAGCTTCATCTCCACTGAGGACAAAGTTACTCTGAGCTGTGATCTGGAGGGTCCTGGATGGAATTTTGTCTGGTATAAAGATCAGAGACCTGTAGAGGGACACAGTAAGACACTCGATGTGACAGTCTCTAATGTAAGACAAACAACAACGTACTACTGTAAAGCAAGCAGGGGAGTCTACAAGTCACATTCTAGTGATTCAGTCAAGATTACAGGTACGTCAATACAGATTTAAAATTAGTAAGTACATGAACCAAAATTCTAAATTTATAAGAATCATTATAGTTGTGTATGTGTGACTCTCTGAAAACCGAGCTAATGTCATTTTATTTGTCATTTTGTTTGTCATTCTATATATGATTTTAGGCAGAAAACAATGAATCAAAGGCACAAACACACACACACACACACACACACACACACAGAGAGAGAAAGAGAACAAAATACTAACTAGTTTTTCCCAGACAGGGTGACATTTATAGAAAACTATATTTAAATGTTTAGTTGTACTTTATTGAAGTTTTTGTCTTTTTTGTACAGCGAGAACAAAACCCAGACTGACAGTCCATCCAGCTGAGAGTGTGTTCATTGGGGAAAGCGTCACTCTCACATGTGGGATACAGACTGGAGGATCCTGGCAGTACCACTGGTATAGAGATAATAATAAACTCAGTGATGCTGCGGGAGAGAAAACACACACAATCACTGTTACAGATTATAATAAACGTGATTATAAATGTAAAGGAATAACATCAGACCCAAACAACAAAGAAATCACCCTGACCAGTGACGTTGTTAGACTGACTGTATCAGGTGAGTGTGTGTTTTTTTTTCAGGGCCATGTAGATTTGGAGTTTTTTTTCCTCCCTTAATAACGTAAACCTTCATTTAAAAACTGCATTTTGTGTTCAATTATGTTCTCTTTGACTTATGGTTGACGGTTTTTGATGAGCAGAAACATTTAAGTATGACAAAAATGCAAAAGAATAAGAAATCAGGAAGGGGGCAAATAGTTTTTCACACCACTGTATATTAATCCATATTGTTTGTTGTTTGTTTGTTTGTAACAGTGAGAAGTGTGTTTGTGTGAAAAGTAGTTTATATACACACAATGTGTGTGTGCTCTTCTCCCTGATAAACACACAGCATGTTAGGAACTTTAGAGCCAAAAAAAAAAAAAATATAACATTTTGCCCAAAGACAGTCAGGAGGTAAAACAACCAGTGTTTAGATATTTAAACTGTAAACGAACCGTCAGGCCCAAACGCACCTCTTTTGGGGGTTGGGGGATCATAAATAATGGAACAAACTAATGTAATTATAAGGATGAAGATTGTCTTTAATACTTGGATGATCCTTTGTAGTCAATAATGGCCTGGAGCCTGGAACTCATGACCAAATGTTGACTTTCCTTCCTCAAGATGCTCTTCCAGGCCTTTACTGCAGCTGCCTTCTTTGTCCTTCTGCAATATGAAGCAGCGTCTTATCAGTTTTGTAGCATTTGGCAGAATTTGAGCAGACAGTATAGCCCTATACACTTCATAATTCATCCTGCTACGTTAATCAGCAGTCAGGTCATCAATAAACTCCAGCGACCCAGTTCTATTTGGGGTCCACACATGCGTATACTGTAACACTGCCTTCACCTGTTGGACAGATGAAGTGTTACGCTTTGAATAATGAGCTGTTCCTTTCCTTCTCTGTACATTTGTCTTCAGTTCTTTATGGCACAAGTAAATTTTCTGTTCTTGATCATTACTGTGGTTTGTGCCTCATTGTGAATCTGTTCTGTATTTACTTCATGAAGTTGTCTCTTGACTGTAAACTTTGACATTGACATTCCTACCTCCTCAAGAGAGTTCTTGACTTGGCTAGGTATAGTGAAAGGGTTCTTCTTCACCATGGACAAAATTCTGTGGTTATCTAATTTAGACGTCTTCCGGTGTTTTGCAGGTCTTGCAGAGTTTGGTGCTTAATTTTATTTGTTTAAAACTGTTCCAAACTGCTGTATTGGCCATTCGCAGTGTTTTTTCTGTCTCTGTGATTTATTTATTTTTATTTTAGGCCTAATTATGGCCACCTTCACTTGCATAGACACATCTTTGGACCTCATGGACCAAATGTAACACTCAGAACCACCTTCAGGCCTTTTATCTGCTTGATTATTCATAGAGTAACAAGAGAACAGGACACACCTGGCCATGCAACTGCTTGTCAGCCCATTATTCATGAGCCCTGCAAAAAGGGTTTGTGTTAGGATTTCTTGAATTTTGGTAGACCTCCTCTTGTCTACTCAGTGCTCAGCCTGTATTCTGCTTATCCCGCCTGCCCAGGGAACCCCTCAATGATACACACAAGTCAGTGCTCAGTGAGAAGTTCAAAGTTAATTGTGGGACAGGAGTATATATATATATATATATATATATATATATATATATATATATATATATATATATATATACGCGCACACAGAAAGAACCAAAGAAAAGGTGGATGCAGGAGTGTTTACATCCAGTCTGGAATGCTTTTAAAAGATAAGGTAAGGAAAAACATAAATTTAGGAGTAGCTCTGCATTAATAAGCGTTTAACAGTTTTACGAACTTTAACATAAACTACTATAGAATGTGTTTATTGAAAGTACAGCTTGTGCCGTGAGAAAAGGAAGAAAATCCCTCTGTTCTCATGAACACAGAATATAATGAAACACACTAAAAATCAAATATTCCCTACAGTTTGTGTATAAAAATGGCTCTAATGGTTAATGTCATACTTTTGTCAAACCCCTTGAACTAAAGCTGAAAGTCTTGACTTTGCTCACAATGCAAACAAATCGCGGAAGAAGGTCATGTGTATTGTACAAAAATACACTACAATGCACCAGATTCAATTCAAGATGGGGGGCGCAATCCAGTGTCTTCTTGTGCCAGTCCCAAGTCTGGATAAATGCAGAGGGTTGTGTCAGGAAGGGCATCCGACGTAAAACATTTGCCAAATCAATGATGCGAATCACGAATATAAATCCCATACCGGAATTGGGCTACTGTTGGTCGAAGAAGGAGAGGAGGAAGGCGTGTTCGAAAGCAGAAAGAGAAGAGGAAAGGCAAGAGTTTAGGAGTGATAGTAGGGACTTTGAATGTTGGGACCATGACAGGGAAGGGAAGAGAGTTGGTTTATATGATGCAGAGAAGGGAGGTGGATATACTGTGTGTCCAGGAGACCAGGTGGAAGGGTAGCAAGGCTAGAAGCCTAGGATCAGGGTTCAAATTGTTCTACCATGGTGTGGATAGGAAAAGCAATGGAGTAGGAGATATTCTGAAAGAGGAGTTTGTAAGGAATGTTCTAGAGGTGAAGAGAGTATCAGATAGGGTGATGAGTCTGAAGCAGGAAATGGAAGGGATAATGTTCAATGTTGTTAGTGGTTATGCCCCACAGGTGGGATGTGAGTTAAAAGAGAAGGAGAAATTCTGGAGTGAGTTAGATGAAGTGATGCAGAGCATCCCCAAAGGTGAAAGAGTGGTGATCGGTGCAGACTTCAATGGACATATTGGGGAAGGGAACAGAGGTGATGAAAATGTGATGGGCAGGTTTGGTCTTTAGGACAGGAATGTAGAAGGACAGATGGTGGTGGACTTTGCAAAGAGGATGGAAATGGCAGTAGTAAATACTTTCTTCCAGAAGAGGCAGGAACATAGGGTGACATATAAGAGTGGAGGCAGAAGCACTCAGGTCGACTACATCTTGTGTTGACGTTGTAACCTGAAAGAGATCAGTGACTGCAAAGTGTTGGTAGGGGAGAGTGTAGCCAGACAACACAGAATGGTGGTGTGTAAAATAACCCTGGTGGTGAGGAAGGCGAAGAGGACAAAGGCAGAGCAGAGGACAAAGTGGTGGAAGCTGAGAAAGAAGGAATGTTGTGAAGTCTTAAGGGAGGAGTTGAGACAGGCTATGGGTGGTCAGGAGGGGCTTTTAGTTGACTGGACAACTACAGCCAATGTGATCAGGGAGACAGGTAGGAGGGTACTTGGTGTATCATCAGGTAAGGGGAAAGTGGACAAGGAGACTTGGTGGTGAAATGAGGAAGTCCAGGAGTGTATACAGGGAAAGAGGCTAGCTAAGAAGAAGTGGGACACTGAGAGGACTGAAGAGAGTAGACAGGAGTACAGGGAGATGCAGAGTAAGGTAAAGGTAGAGGTGGCAAAGGCCAAACAAAGAGCATATGAGGACTTGTATGCTAGGCTAGACAGTAAGGAGGGAGAGGTGGATCTGTACAGGTTGGCAAGGCAGAGAGATAGAGATGGGAAGGATGTGCAGCAGGTTAGAGTGATTAAAGATAGAGATGGAAATGTACTGACAGATGCCAGGAGGGTGATGGGAAGATGGAAGGAGTACTTTAAGGAGTTGATGAATGAGGAAAATGAAAGAGAACAAAGAGTAGAAGAGGTGACTGTTGTGGAACAGGAAGTAGCAAATATTAGTAGAAGTGAGGTAAGAAGGGCGTTGAAGAGGATGAAGAGTGAAAAGGTCCTGATGACATACCTGTGGAGGTATGGAAGTGCTTAGGAAAGGTGGCAGTAGAGTTTCTGACAAGTTTGTTTAACAAGATCTTGGAGAGTGAGAGGATTCCAGAGGAATGGAGGAGAAGTGTATTGGTGCCAGTTTTTAAGAACAAGGGAGATGTGCAAAGCTGTGGCAATTATAGAGGTATAAAGCTAATGAGCCAGACAATGAAGCTGTGGGAAAGAGTAGTGGAAGCTAGGTTAAGGGCAGAGGTGAGCATTTGTGAGCAGCAATATGGTTTTATGCCTAGAAAGAGTACATCAGATGCAGTATTTGCTTTGAGGATGCTGGCGGAGAAGTACAGAGAAGGTAACAGGGAGTTGCATTGTGTCTTTTTTAGATTTAGAGAAAGCGTATGACAGTGTGCCAAGAGAGGAGCTGTGGTATTGTATGAGGAAGTCTGGAGTGGCAGAGAAGTATGTTAGAGTGGTGCAGGACCTGTATGGGAGCTGTAAGACAGTGGTAAGATGTGCTGTAGGTGTGACAGAAGAGTTCAAGGTGGAGGTGGGTCTGCATCAAGGATCGGCTCTAAGCCCCTTTTTGTTTGCTCTGGTGATGGACAGGATGACAGATGAGGTAAGACAGGAGTCCCCATGGACTATGATGTTTGCAGATGACATTGTGCTCTGTAGCGAGAGCAGGGAACAGGTGGAGGAAAATTTGGAGAGGTGGAGGTATGCTCTGGAAGGCAGAGGAATGAAGGTTAGCCGCAGCAAGATGGAATACATGTGTGTAAATGAAAGGGACCCAGGAGGATTGGTGAGGCTACAGGGAGCAGAGGTAAAGAAGGTGCAGGATTTTAAGTACTTAGGGTCAACGGTCCAGAGCAACGGAGAGTGTTCAAAGGAGGTGAAGAGGCGGGTACAGGCAGGTTGTAATGGGTGGAGAAAAGTGTCAGGTGTGTTGTGCGATAAAAGAGTATCAGCGAGAATGAAAGGAAAGGTGTACAGGACAGTGGTGAGACCAGCAATGCTCTACGGCTTACAGACAGTGGCACTGAAGAAAAGACAGGAGGCAGAGTTGGAGGTAGCAGAGCTGAAGATGTTGAGGTTCTCTTTGGGAGTGACAAGGATGGATAGGATCAAGAATGAGTTTATCATAGGGACTAGAGGTTTTGGAGATAAAGTCAGAGAGGCCAGATTGAGGTGGTTTGGACATGTTTAGAGGAGAGATTGTGAATATATCGGTAGAAGGATGCTGAGGTTGGAACTGCCAGGCAGGAGGTCTAGAGGAAGGCCAAAGCGGAGATTTATGGATGCAGTGAGAGAGGACATGAAGTTAGTTGGTGTGAGAGAAGAGGATGCAGAGGATAGGGTTAGATGGAGGCAAATGATTCGCTGTGGCGACCCCAGAAAGGGAACAGCCGAAAGAAAAAAAAAGAAAAAAATTAAAGAACTTTAAACATTTAAGCAAGTTTCCTCTGGGATAAATAGAGTCCTATACACAACCAGGTCTCCAATGCCGACCGGCTTTAATGCGATCAGATGATCCTGAGTGCTGTGTGCTGATCACCGAAAACATAATTAGTGCTGCATAACTAAGAAATGACTTTCAAAATGCCTGATTTAAAAGTTATAAATAAATAATAGTGTATGATTATTAAAAACAAGTAAAAACGTACAAGAACCAGCTGAGAAACCGCAGCAAGCCACAGCACGCTCGAACATGCACAATAATCCAATACGCCATGCCAATATTTACAATTATATACAATATCTTCAGTGTGTAACTGAAAGTATAAAATGTCTAAAGTCCGGTATATGGTATGTGTGTGGGGGGGGGGGGGGATGAGTCGGCCACACCGGTTTCAATGAATGATGATACAAAATGTCTGTCCTGTAAAACTGTCCTAAATTTGTAAAATCCTCAACAAAACAGAGTTCACAGTCCAAGAAAGTATAGATAGAATGGCATCAGGGATTCCCCACACAAACTTAATGTGCAGTCTAAGTAATGTCACGCGGGCATGTGTGTGCGCGCGTGCATGTTTGTGTTAGTCTTTCTACACAGTAACCCTCCTCCTCCTCGTATCCGTTTAAATATCAGTGATATTTTCCAAAGATGCGCTCTGGAAAACTTTATGCGTGCGGTTGAGCGCTGATTAGACTACGTAGGAAATTACAGGAGGATCACGACGCCGAATTAAAATCCCGAGCCCAAACCTCATTTAAATTAAATTAACAAATATCTGAAGTAGATAACAATAGCCCACATTTATAAAAGCATTTTATTTAGACTAAAAAAAAAATAATCCTGCATCTGTTTTAGGTGTTTCAGCTGCCACTGTTCTTATACGGCTCTTTATCGGAGTAAATCATACAGTAACAAGCCTGTAAATTTCAATGTAAAACAGTATGAATAAATTGTTTAAATGTATGTATCATGATCTAAGTAAATGCTCATTGCTGCGCTGTTTGTGTGTGTGTGTGTGTGTGTGTGTGTGTGTGTGTGTGCGCGAGTACATGTTTGTGTGAAAGTCATCCTACACAATAACCTCGCCCTCCTCTCCTGCCTCTGCTTCACACACACAGCCTGATTCTTTTCAAAGGTAAAGTGCAGGTTAATTGGTTTTATTTTTGCTAAAATTTTCTATGAATAATTTTTATATGAATATTTTTTTGGATGAAAAACTACATCTGAACAAACCACAAGACTTCTGGAACAATTTCCTATGGACAAAGAAGACCGAAGAAGTGGAGTTGTTTGGCTTCAAGGCCCAGTAACATGTTTGGCTGAAAAACCTCGTATGTCGAGCAAGGCGGAAGAGAGCTGACAATTTGGGCTTATTTTTGCAGACACAGGACCTGCGCACCTTGCAGTCATTAAGTTGACCATGAACTACTCTGTATACCAGAATATTCTAAGGTAAAAGTTAGGCCATCTGTCAGCTGTCATGCGGGCACGATGGTGCCAAGCGGTGGCGACGGGTAGAGTGGCAGAGTGGCCCCACGGGAACAGCACCATGCAGTACAGACGAGCTCTACAGACGGTGGTGCGATCAGCTGAGCGCATCATCCGCACCGAGCTCCCTGACCTGCACTCAATCTACAGCAGGTGGTGCTGGATCATGGCCAGAAAGATCGTGAAGGACCTCAGCCATCCCAACAATGGACTGTTCTCTCTGTTGAGGTCAGGAAAGTGATTCCGCTCCCTAAAGGCCAACACAGAGAGACTGAGCAGGAGCTTCTTCCCACAGGCGATACGGTCTCTCAATCACACCACCACAAAGTACTGACCCACACATATGGTTTTTACACACACACACTGGACATTCTGGACATTCGTTTACCACTGCACAACTACACTTTGTGGTCATCATATCACTGTCACAAATCACTTTAAATAAATCACTTTTAAGCATATTTGCACTGCACTAGACACTTTAAATATGTGGATTGCACAAACTCTGGACATTACCATTCTTTCCATTTATTCTAACTCCATTCCACACAAAAATTACATATATATATATATATATATATATATATATATATATATATATATATATATATATATATATATATACCTACCTACCCGTTCAGCTGCTCTTATTGTTTTATATTTCTTCATACATTCTTCAAATATTTTCTATATTGTGTATTTTTGTCATTTAATTATTTATTTTTTTACCTTTAGTTTTTATATTTTATTTTATTCTTTCCTAGTTTTATTTACCCTTTATTTTAATTTTCATATTTATTTCCTATTACTATTCATAGTCTTCTATTTTTAGCACGAGCAGTTGTCTAAGCATTTCACTGCATATCGTACTGTGTATGACTGTGTATGTGACAAATGAAATTTTAATTTGACACAATATTTATTAAGATCACGGAGGAAAGAAAATACAGTGACATCAGTAAACTCAGATACAGTTACACTCAAGTTTAATCAGGAATTTCATTATAATGAGAAAGTGTTACATATAGATTGTATAGGTGATGTACGGTGGGCTAGAAGGTCACAGCACATCTCTGGCATGTGTGTTGTCTCTCAGGTGTGTGTCATGTCCCTACTTTGTGTTTGTACAGTTTCATTGGTGTGTGTGATCACTCTCCAGTGTGTGTTCAGTATGATGTACATTTATTTAAGTGTGTGTGTGTGTGTGTGTGTGTGTGAGTGAGAGTGCTGTAAGGTGGCAACACTACACTGTTTTATTGATGTTTAGGCAAAACAAAGTTTAAAAAGATTATTTTCAAAGTTTCCTAATATGTCTTCCAATATAGATTATATGTGTAGTTTTGCT
Organism: Clarias gariepinus; assembly: GCF_024256425.1. NCBI lineage: Eukaryota > Metazoa > Chordata > Actinopteri > Siluriformes > Clariidae > Clarias > Clarias gariepinus. The sequence goes on along the minus strand of NC_071100.1, from coordinate 16,852,218 downwards.
ATTTCTGTTCCACTTCCCCAAATTAATTGTACTTTTATATACCTATTATAATAAGTTGATGTAGAGGGATTAGGGAGTTGCATCATCACATAGTTATTTTGTGACTCTTACTTTAATATTATTGACACTTTACATTTAATATTTTAAATGATTTTAATTCACATCATTTGAATAACTAAAGATTTATAAACAATGTGACATTAGTCCTGATTTGTTTAGTGTCGTCACTGAGAGAGTAATAGTGTTTTACTGTAGAGGTGATTTGTGTAATAAAGACTACTTCACATTCTGATACTGTACTTTTTTTTTTTTTTTACAGAAAAACCAAAACCTGTGTTCACATCGAACCTTAAAGGAGCTGCACTGACAGGAAACTCAGTGACTCTGACCTGTACACTGACACCACAGTCTAGTGGATGGAAGTTTTACTGGATTAAAGTTGGTCAAAAGACTGAGACTGAGACTGTAAAAAAGTCCTACAACATCAGATCAGTTAGTGTCTCTGATAGAGGTTGGTACAGGTGCTTTGCTAGAAGAGGAAAACCAGAGTACACCACATACTACAGTAATGAACTCCAGTTAGACGTTACTGGTGAGTAAGAGACTTTCTCTCATGTGATTCTGTACAACACTGAACATATAAACACCATGTGATCAGCATCACAATACAGTAACATTTACACAGTTAGACACAGAGAAGTGTTTCCTGTAGATGATTGTATTAAAGTTAAAGAGAGACAGTGTGAGCACGGCTGAGCAGGGCCGGTGTGAGCTGAGCTGGAGATCAAGTGGAACAACACTAGTTTAGATTTAGTGGAAAATGTCACAAAAACCTGTAAAACTCTTTTAATAAGCTGCTGAGAGGCTGTTTAATGGTCTTCATAAAGTTACTGCTTCAGAAACATCACCATGCTCGAGTGGAGAGTCTGAGTGTGAATGAGTGAAGAGGACCAGGGGCGAGATTTTATACTGAAACACTGAGTGTAAGAGACTGTAGAGATTAGAGAGGGAGTGTGTAGGAGGAGTTATCAGCTGATTACAGGTGTGTGTGTGTGTGTGTTAGGGTTGCCAACTCTGTAAAATGGAAATAAGAGACAAAGGGATGTTGGAGTGGCGATGTTTTTTTTTTTTTATTAACTTTTTTCCATGAGTTAGTGTGTGTGTGTGTGCGCGTGTGTGCCTGCATCCCCCCATTACCTGTGTGTTGAAAAATCTGATGTCTTGTGGGAAGAAACTGGTTCTGTGGTCCTGAGTGTTTGATCACCGATTACCAGATGCAGAATGATAAAGCGTGTATGTAAACACACACACACACACCACAATGCTGGTGGTCTTGCTGATGCAGTGTGTGTTGTAAATGTCTGTGATGGAGGGAAAAGAGACACAGATGAGCCTAGCTGTCCTCACTGTCTGCTGCAGGGTCTTGTGGTCTGAGACAGTGCAGTTCCCAAACCAGGCAGTGATGTGAGGAAGGAGATGAGCTTTTCTGTTGCTTTGTCTTGGGGTTTCAGCAGCACATGGACCTCTGCAGTCATCCATGGCTTCTGGTTACATCGTGCGCTGTTGGTCTTGGAGACAGTGATGTCACTGTTGTACTTGCTGTTGTAGATAGTCACTGATGTCATGTTCTCCTCCAAGTTAGTGAATCACCGTTAGTTACAGTCTCCCTGAACATGTGTCAGTCAGTGTGATCACAACAGTCCTGATGTACAGAGACGCTCCTGCTGGGACGTTTGGAGAACCTGACTAGAGGTGTGTGTGTGCTGGAATTAACACAACAGAGATGTGGTGTGAGTAGAGGAGATGAGGGCGGGGCTTTGTAATTCTATAACCCTCATGACGCGCGCGCGCGCGCACACACACACACACACACACACACACACCCCTCGTTTAGATGCTGACGCAGTGCTATAAACATTCATGGTGTTGTTGCTCCCAATATTCTCTTAGACAACCTCTGAGGCCGTCACAGAGCAGCTGTATTTATACTGACATTAGATTACACACAGGTGCACTCTATTTAGTCATTAGCACTCATCAGGTAATGTCTATGGGCGACTGACTGCACTCAGACCAAAGGGGGCTGAATAATTACACACACCCCACTTTGCAGTTATTTGTTTGTAAAAAATGTTTGGAATCATGAATGATTTTCATTCCACTTCTTAAGTGTACACCACTTTGTATTGGTCTTTCATGTGGAATTCCAATGAAATTGATTCATGTTTGTGGCTGTAATGTGACAAAATGTGGAAAAGTTCAAGGGGGACGGATACTTTTGCAAGCCACTGTAAATCTTATTATAATAATATGTTTAATAGCAACAAGGTCAGGCTCATGTAGCAGAGAATGACTGATTTACTGATTCAAATGTTTTTGGTATTTACAGATTGTTCTCTAAAGTTGTTTATCTTTCTACTGTTTTGTTTACAGAATTATTCTCTTAATCACATCTACAAGGTTTTTATTCCCTGTAAATCCCACAGGATTGTATTTACTTATTTCATCACAGGTCATGATAACTAACACACTGTAATTTAGGCATGGACAGTGTTTATGTGTGAGGTTTTATAATATGATATAAACATTCTCATTCCCTCTCTGAGCATTAAACACCCCTCATTGTGCTTCCTGACTCCTTATGTAGTAACACTTCCTACAGCTCGTATCCAGATGTTTATACATCAAACAGCTGGTGACTGCTGGAAGCTTTTTGTATAAAACGTAACAATTTAGACTCTCTTTCTCTTAAACCTAACGGGATGTGAATTGTCAGTACAGTGAGATGATTATTTAGTGTTGAGTCTGTATTTAAAATTGTGATCTACATTTACTTCATCAGTAGTGATTGTAGTGTGACAGAGTTTAATCATTTACATGTGAACAGATTTACTGTATCTACACTCTGAATGTTTATGTACATTATTTCATGATTGATATTCTTTTTTACATTTTTGTTTGTGTGTGTGTGTGTGTGTGTGTGTGTGTGTGTGTGTGTGTCTACAGAGAGTCCTAAACCTGTGGTGATTATAAATCCTGATACACAGGTGTTCAGAGGAGAGAGAGTGACTTTCAGGTGTAACATAGAGGGAGGAGGAGACACTGAGTGGACATACAGCTGGTATAAGAATGATAACACAAAGACCCCACACCGCACAACACAGGTGTTTACAGTGAATATTACAGGACAGGACTGGAGTTATTACGAGGGTAAATACACCTGCAGAGGGACGAGAAGAAGTGACTCTCAGATCTCAGAGATGAATGAAGGTGTTACACTCTCTGTATCCGGTGAGTGTGTGTGTGTGTGTGTGTTGTTATAATGTGGGTGCTGGTACACATGACCTTGTAGGTGCGGGTAATGATCTTGTGGGGACTCATTTGAAGGTAAATTTGCTGTTTCAGATCAGTAAATCAGTTCGACTTTTACAGGTTGCATTTAAGAATATTTTTTTCACCACGTTAGAGTGAATTTAGATGATTGTTTTTTTTTGTTTGTTTTTTATGCTGATCTAGAGTGTGGATTTTTTTATTTCTTTTTTTATTTTAGTTCGTTTGTTACTTAATCAGCTTGAGACTTATTATGTTATAGGGTTTTGAGACTTCTTTACTGTTTTTCACTTTTCCTATTTTTTTTCTGCCATTTGCGAGTGTTCCACAAGACAAGCTAAGTTTTTAGAAAATAAATTGAAAAACGAGTGAGTCTTGATTTACGAGTACCAAGTATCATCGAGTGTCATATAGCACACACGTGTCTCCCCTGCTCGGTCTTAGTTCGCATGCGTCACTCGTATAGTTAGCATCCGTGCACACGTGTACTGTTTACTATAACACTGTAACCACATGTGTGTGTGTAAAGCATCTTTTATTTTGTGTTTGTACAGTATGTGTGTGGGACACACCGAAAAGAGACTCACCTGCGCGCTTGTGTGAGTCTCTATTCGGTAAACTGATGTGTATGTGAAAGTTGTCTTACAGAGCAGCCATCTCACCCCCTACCGCCACTAGTGCCTGTGTGTGTGTGTGTGTGTGTGTGTGCGTGCGTGCGCTGGGTTGAGTGAGAGTCCCTATCAGTAAACTGGTGCGTGTGTGTATATGTATGTGTGCATGCGGGTGTGTGTGTGTGTGTGTGTGTGTGAAAGTTATCCTACACAGCAGCCCCCTTTCCCCCCTTCCTCCTCTCCTCTCTCTGGTATTGATTCTTTTCAAAGGTAAAATGCAGGTTAATTTGTTTTATTTTTTCTTTATATTTTGTATAAATTATTTTTATATGAATATTTTTGGGTTGTGGAACGAATCATCTGAGTTTCCATTATTTCTTATGAGGGAAATTCACAGTTTTAATATACGAGCACTCTTCCGTAACTAATTATGCTCGCAATCCAAGGTTTAACTGTACTTTATTTTTCCTTCTCTTGTTATAGGGGGACTCATCACTGTTCTTTGTCTTTATTTTACCTTGTTGGTTTTAGGTTTGTGTGTGTGTGTGTGTCTGTGCATACAGCCCTATTTTTTTTTTTTTAGATCCTTAGATTACATTCTGATCTGGCAGGGTGGTAATTTATATATTTTTGTTGTATAATTTATTATTGTTATTATTGACTAAAGAGATTTTAATTAATATAACAAGGGTCGTAAATGTCAAACCAGGATTTATGAGTGAAAGTATAAAACAGACATTCAAGAAAGAACTTTATTAATCCAAAAGGGAAATTGCTTAAAATGTACAGAAGATGTCAAGTACAGTACGGTGATGAGACTCTCAGCCTTTAGTGTCATTGTTTCTGAGTGAGTGAATTTTCAGCTTCCTTCTGTCTGTTTACATTTAAAGGTCACAAGTTACACTCCTTTTTAACTGAGTCTGCATGACTTATAAATCTCCAAAGTGTGTGTGTGTTAACTTTCAAGCTCAGATCCTGCATTCTGACAAACTTGATTTTCTTTCAGTTTTTTCTCTCTGTCTTAAGAGCTAGAGAAGGCTATGTTAGATATTAGCAGTTAGCCGTTAGCCTAGCTTTAACATTTACCCCTTAAAAAGTGCCCAGAGAGCTGCAGATCCCTTTTTAAGGCCTTTCATTTCTTTAATTAATGTTAAAGACAGGAAGCATCACACCTTTCTGATACCAGTCTGACTGCTGGAGCATCATTTTCTTTTTGATTTTGTTTTAAATTGTTAGAAAATGATTAAAATGTCTGTGAAATATGGGCATGGAAACTGACGCCACTGTCATGATTCTGCATGTTTGAGAAAATAGTTTTATGTTTTTTAGCTTTACAGTAAAGATCTGTAAGTTTAGTTGAATGAAGATGATTTTTAAATACACACTGTGAGCAGTGTGTGTCAACCAAAACTGCCAAACAGAAAACAGTGTTAGGGGACGTTACTTTTTAAAGTAACTAATTACATTACAAAATTACTGTGTTTAAAAAGTAATCAGTTACATTACAGTGTTACTTTCTGATAAAAGTAACTAGTTTGAGTACTTTTCTATTGCAGAAAATGAAAACTCCTTTGTGATTCCTCATGCATGTTGTTTTAGTCAAGACCTTTATAATTATTCTACCATCATCACTCAGAGAAGTTTGGCCCATAATCTGTTAACTACTAATACCCCTATCTCACCTACCTGGTTTCGCGCGGTGGCCGTAAGTACATGTCATCATGATTCACCGCGAGTTTTGGCGCTGTGATTAGGTTTCCATCTTTCCGTGCGTCTGTCCTCGTTGATATAACATCAGGAATATCAAGGGGGGGGGGGGGGGGGTTTGGACGACTTTTACACACACACTAAGAGATTGGGAATGACTGCTGTCTGGCTCCTGGATTACATAAATTGTCTAAATAACGGATTACATTCTTAAAAATATAATGAAATAACTGAGTACCTAAATGGCGGACCTAACGTGTTAGATTACAAGTTACATCAAAAAAATAATCCAAGTACTCTAATGTTACTTTGTATCGCGTTACACCCAACACTGACAGAAAAGCACGCTCTATTTATTATTTAACATGCACACACAACTTCTACGTTTCTACTTAGTTTACTGTGTCCATATAACTCATATAAATAATGTACATTTATTCATTTGTTTACTTGTTGTGATGTGGTAACAAAACCCACTTTAATTGATATTTAAGCAAAACACAGTGATAAAAATTAAGATAATTTCTCAAACTTCCTAATATGTCTCCCAAGACCAACCTGCTCTGTATCATAAACTATGTATTTCATTTCCCGCAGAAAAACCTAAATCTGAACTCACATTAGACCTTAAAGGAGCTGCACTGACGGGAAACTCAGTGACTCTGACCTGTACACTGAAGCTGCCGTCTGCTGGATGGAAGTTTTACTGGATTAAAGACACACAGAGCACTGAGACTGAGACTGGAACATTTTACTACTTTATCAGATCAGTTAGTGTCTCTGATGGAGGTCAGTACAGGTGCAGAGCTGGAAGAGGAAACCCAGTCTACTACACACACTACAGTGATGCACTCTGGGTAAATGTTACTGGTGAGTAAGAGATGCTCAGTAGAGCTTCTTTATAAATCATCACACCAGATATTTACACACTTGCATTAAAGAAAAAGTATAATTTCTAAGCATTGGTGTGTAAAGTCATGACCAGCGTGAGGGTGAATGAATTTAGATAAGCATCAACATCAAAGAAAAGTCGAATGACTGGTAATGATGGTGCCGAGTCTGAAAGCCTAAGAAGATTAGAGAGTGCTGCATGATCTGAAAACAGTATAATCAGGACAAAGTCTTCCCAATGGGGGCCTCATCCACACCAACACACACTCTTAACTCTAATAACAACATGGTCAGTTTCAGCTAGGCCACCTTGCCAACAAGTCTTGTAGTGACACACTTTTCCACGAGCGTTGCTGAATGAGAATGAACCATTGTGTCTGGAATCATTTCAGCATGAATATACACATGGCTGCGGTCTGATCAGGAGTATGAATCCGTATGAAAAGTCCAAACATTTCAATCTTAGGATACAACAGGGAGTTTAAGAATGGATAGTTATTAGATTTATTTTACTCTGATAGGTCTTTCTGCATGTAGTGAGGGCCAGATGAAGCTTCATTTAGGTGTCGAGGCTTCTCCCAGCCAATAGTTTCACCAAAAGATTCATTTCATGAAGCTTCATTCAAGAGCTCGTTGTACTAATATCTAGTGGACAAATCTTGTGTAGCAACTAGATCGTAACATCACACGCAGCACAAGTAATATGTAGATGTAGTTGCACTGTTTAAAGAAATGTTTATGCACATAATCAACATCTCTGAATACTTGAAAATTAACTGAAGAGTGCATGAGCCTTTACTTAAGCGCCAAACGAGTTGGTCACGTGATTCCGGAAAACACAATTCTTCGTTTGTTAATGGTCACGTGACTCTTGGGTAAGTCACACACACCTCGAATCGAGGCTTTATTTGGACACGCCCACTTCTGCTCAATACAAGTTTTGGAGCTTCTGTGTCATAGTAGCATCACTATTTGCATGTTTTCACATCCTTTACAGACATACAGCATGCTCGCTGTAGTGGTTATGTTCCTGGCAGCTCCGTACTACACGAGTGTGTATGAAACGTTAGTGTACATCACAGCCAGAGGATGTGCTGGCTGTGATGTGCACTAACATACAAAGAAAAAGTCAGTCTCTCTGACTAGCGACCACACCTTTTTGTGCCAAGGTTTAGACAGCTGATTGACATCAGAATGTGCCATTTTTCAGACTAGACTGTGTGTTTTGACTGTCTTAGGGTCTGTTCATGTATTACATGTTTTGTGTGCTCAGTTGTGTTATTTCCCAAATGAAAATTGACACAAGTTAGAGTTGCTTTGGTTTAAGTATCTGATTGCATACAAACAGTGGCATTTTTTTCCACTAGGCCCGAATGTATTCTTTCTCAGACTGCCTTAAACACAGATGTATGTTGCTTGTAAGTTATAAATAAGTTTAATAAAAGCAATTTGGTCTATCTGATCTGTTATCACCCAAATAAGGACGAGTTACCTGTTGAGTCTGGTTCCTCTGAAGGTTTCTTCTCATTGCCTCCTCAGATAGATTTTCCTTGCCATCACCACCCTCTGCTTGATCATTGGGGACAATCTGATAATTATAATTTATTTTTTATATGATTTATATTTTGTTACACCTTTTTCTTTTTTTTTACTTTTGGTTCCTGGGACACTGTGGACCGCAGATCAGTTTCATTTGCTTCAAAGTGGAAAAGCTTCTCTCTCCTGAGGCAACAGTGATAGACAATGTTAACAGTTAATGCAAGGCAATGCTTAAATTGTCATAAAGCTCCAAGAGATTCTCCTTGTAGATGTAATGTAACATCTCTGTAGGTGTAGATACTGTATGTGATGTAGAAAAACATAAACAGCTGCTCTCACTCTAAGAATCCTGTCCTGACTGTCAGTGTCTCCCAGTGTCTGCTCCAGATTCTTACATCATGAGATTCTAAATCCACTACTGCAGAAGGTGCTTCCCCTTTCAAAGAGCTTACAACAAAAACAAAACACAAGATTACTACTGACTGAATAAACTAAACGATTTCTCTAAATTCTTTAGAGAAAATTTTGTCGAGGAATTTTGTCACTGTTTTGAGGAAAATTTGAATCCTTTATTTGAACTGGTGCCCTTTTGTCAATACTTCATCTTTGTTGGTCAGTTATTTTCTCAGTCCAAACCGCTGAGTCATTAGAAAGCACGATTTTGCTTCCCAGTAGATTATGGGGCGGTGCTGGGTATCAGGGACAGGGCACGCATCTGAGCTGCCGGCAAAAGTAGTGACAGGTGCCACTGCAGCTTGTTCAGTGGGTGGTATATCTGGGTCTTCCTCCTCTTCAGATGATTTATTTTGTTTTTTTTAGGTAAAATAAATCTTATAAGCGTTGGCAAGCTTTCAGTATTTGATTTCTTCAGTTTTCTATCGTTTTTGAGCACTGCTTGGATAAGCATGCTTCATGGTTTATTCCTTCCATACAGTATGTCTGGGGCTCAAACACTCTTAGTCCTGTTACTCTGAATCACACAGGAGTTTATATGTGCAGAGCAGAGTGTCTTTCACACATACTACAGCAAACCACAGCCTCTGTGTGTCACTGGTGAGGAAATACGTTAACAACTATTGTGTGTGATTTTATTATTATTATTATTATTAGGATTTAAAGGAATAAAATTACTGATATCCATCAATATCTATCTATCGACCTATCTGTCTGTTTTTCTGTCTATTGTTAATTGATTACATCATGCATGTTTAATATGTTCTGTTTACAATCATTTGTGTTTCAGATGAATCTCCTCCAGTGTCTCTGATCATCAGTCCCAGCAGAACTCAACACTTTACTGCTGACTCTCTCTCACTGAGCTGTAAGGACCAGAGAGACTCTACTGGATGGACAGTGAGAGGACACACAAATGAGACACTGTTTAATTGTTCATTAGTTTCAGGATCTACATGTAACATCAGCTCCCTCTTTACATCACACACTGGAGTTTACTGGTGTCAGTCTGAATCTGGAGGACGCAGTAATTCTCTCAACATTACAGTGCACAGTGAGTCTTTAATTGTCTTATCAGTAATATATTCATATAGATACCTTGACAACATTAAAAAATAGAGTACAGTTAAACCTTGGATTGTGAGCATATGTAACCGGTCACTCCAGTTAGACTTTATTCTGCGTTGTGTGAATCAGACACGGGACACAGATGGCGGTTCACTGGAAGCATTTAATCTGACACAAAGGAACAAACAGCCTTCGAGTAAGAATTGCCCTTGTTCTCTCTTCCATACAGTTCCATCAGGAAAAGGGCAGAATTACAGCATAAATAATTGAACATATGTAAATAAACTTAAAAATTAAATATTAAGAAACATACCTGACACATAAAGGAACAAACAGCCTTCGAGTGAGAATAGCCCTTGTTCTCTATAAAATAAATGTGATGTACATCATGTGCTTGATTTCCACATGTTTAAGCCAAAATTGGTAATATAACCCAAAAAATGAAAAATGCCATAAAATAATCATGCAAATATATTTTATAACATTATACACACAAACTGGAGTAAAGATATAGAAATAAAAAGAATAATAAAAATAAAGATTTAATTGGATTACAGGGAGTCAGAAACAACATACCTCTTCCATACAGTTCCATCAGGAAAAGGGAAGAGGAGAGGACAAAACAGGAAATTGTATTGGCTTTAGATGACATCACAGGATTTAAAGGGGAAAGGGCCTACCTCGAACAGGCATCTACATCAGGTATATGAAATAAACAATTTTGTGTAAATTCTAACAATTTAACAGGTTAATTTCTATACCTGTTACACTCACCCCCCCAGAATTTATACAAAATTCACAGAGTATATAAACACATGAAAAGCAACACACAAACAAGGTGTTGTTCAGGTCAGAAGGATCATTTGGTCCACATTCCAGAAAAAAACAGACCATCAGCATAGAAAGCTCCCCAACAAAGGGGTGCAAATATGAATGAAGTTGGCCAAACTTCAACACATGTTGCAGACACATACAAAGTGCCCATTACACTTAGAAATATCCAGACCTGATGTAAAGACAGAATTTATAAAGATATATGAGAAAACAAATAACTCAGCATGTCATACAGTGCATGTAAAAAAAAAAAAAAAGTATACAATGTAATACAATGCACAGCTCTAAATATCAATAACTGGAGATCTAGGCTCACTACCTAGGAAGGACTCAAGTTAAACCATTGACGCAATTAGTCTACGGACAGGCCTAATTACTCTACCAAGCCTGGTGGTGTACCGATTTCTGGAATCACTGGTAACCACAGGGTCACATGAACAGTTAGAGACAGGTATAACCGGTAAAGGGGCGTCTGCACCGGCATCATGATCGACAACTGACAAATCATCATGTGCCTCAGAAAGAGTTTGAGAAGAATGGGATGAAACCCAAGAAGCAACAGGATCATCATCACAGACAGCCCTATGAGAAATGACGGACAGAGAATCTGCATGTGACGAATCATCTGTAACTGATACTGCAGATTCAGCTAGATCACGTGCAGATTGAGAAGGCGCGGAACAGTGATCAATATCACCACTTTCACGGTCAGAAAAGTCAGACCCATCTGTGGGCAAAGGGAGAAAGTTAACTGGCAACAGTAGATTCCGATGCACTACTCTCTCGTGACCAGAGTTGCTGCGGATCTTATAAATGAGCAAAGATGGGTTAGAGGAAACAATGGAATACATGGTGGGCTCCCATTTATCGGCAAGCTTCCGTTTACCCCTACAGCCTTTGTTGGCAATGAGAACTTGATCACCAACTAACAAAGGTAGACCCTTAACCTTCTTGTTGTATTGGTCAGACTGATGCTTTTGTTCTGCAGTAGAGTTCATTTGAGCCAGCCCCATAGCAGACTGCAGGTCTCTGACAAGAGATTGGACATAGTCATTATAATTACAGATGGACTCATCACGAAGAACACTCTGAAACATCAGGTCAATAGGCAATCTCGGAACCCTACCAAACATTAGATAAAACGGGGCAAACCCAGTTGTTTCATGGGCAGTGCAGTTATACACGAAAGTCATAGTCTGCACTAACTGTGGCCACTTTTGTTTAGATCTATGAGGAAGCGATCTTAGCATGTTACCCAATGTTCTGTTAAACCTTTCAGTTCCACCGTTCCCCATTGGATGGTATGGAGAAGTTCGCGATTTGTCAACACCGGTAAGAAGCAGCAGCTCCGCTATAAGCTCGCTCTCAAAACTAGCACCCTGGTCTGAATGGATACGTTTTGGGAAGCCATAAACGCAGAAGAAGCCATCCCAAAGTTTCTTTGCAACGATCTTAGCAGATTGGTTTTGGCAAGGAAAAGCGTGTGCTAGCTTGGTGAAGTGATCTGTGATTACAAGAACGTCAACAGATTTATTGTGCCTATTTTCAGCAGCCCAGAAATCAATACAAACAAGCTCCAAGGGTGCAGTGGTTTTAATGCTCTCCAAAGGTGCTCTTGCTGCCGGTTCTGGAGTTTTACTCAGGACACAACGGGTACATCTCCTGACGTAATCACGCACATCCTGTTCCATTCCGGACCAATAGAACCTCTGGCGGGCTAAAGATAGGGTACGTGGTTGCCCTTGGTGACCAGCCAAATCATGAACACCAGAAAGAGCTCGCTGTTTTAGGGAATCAGGCAAGACAAACTGAAATTTCTTGTGTCTTGTGAGAGGATCTTTGATGGCTCTGTACAGGATACCATTAAGCAAAGAGAGTTTGTCCCACTGCCTCAACAATCTCAAAACATGCAAACCCTCATTTACACGCTCACGTCTGGAAGGTCTGCACTTCCTACTGACATAAAAAGTCACCCTTGAAACAACTGGATCTTCGTGTTGATGACTTTGCAGTTCAGACAATGAAAAGGTGTGGATGACATCTTGGCAGTCGGGAACAAAAGAGCTCATGTGATCAGCCAGAGATGTTGCTCTGGAGACAGCACCTAAATCCCAATCACCACAAGATGACAAAATGGACGACACATCCTCAGCAGTCATGGAAAAATCTGTTTCGCAGCGTTGTTCGAGTTCAGCGTCAAGTGTTTGCGGCTGGCATGTCAGATGGAACGTCTTCTGCACAGAATCATCGTCCATACTGTTTACCTGCTCCAACAATGCAGAATAAGGCTCAGACAAGAGACGCTGGCTTACTGGTTTGGTGAACGGGTCGCGACTGAGTGCATCCGCCACAACATTTGATCTTCCAGGAACGTACTTTATCTTAAAATTGTACGGAGCAAGTTTTGAAACCCAACGCTGCTCACATGCGTCTAATTTAGGTTTTGTCATGATATATGTGAGCGGGTTGTTATCAGTCCACACAGTGAACTCATGGCCTTTAAGCCAGTGGCTGAACTTGTCACATATGGACCATTTGAGAGCCAAGAACTCCAGTCTGTGTGCAGGGTAATTGGCTTGGCTGCGGCTCAAGGACTTGCTGGCAAAGGCTATTGGACGTGCCTTATCCCCACCAGGAGGAACTTGAGAAAGCACCGCACCTAGGCCGTCCAATGACGCGTCAGTACAAAGAATAAAGGGACGCTCAAAGTCAGGGTGAGCAAGTACTACGCTCTCCAAAACGGCTCTTTTCAACCCCTCAAAGGCGACGTCACAGTCGAGGGTCCAGTCTTGGGGAGACAACTCACGGAAAGTTCCAGCTCGCTTTCGACTAAACGACCCTTTTACCAACCGTTTTTGGCCAGCTGTCAGATTAAACAGTGGCTTTGCGATTCGTGAACATCCAGGGATAAAGCTTTGGTAGTAAAGGGCCATGCCCAGAAATGATCTTATTTTCTTTGAAGAAGGCGTGGAGCCATCCTCTTTCATCAGGTCTTTCTTCTGAAAAGCAGAAATGACCGCTACCTTGTCTTCATCTACGGACACACCAGAACCGCTGATCACATGACCAAGAAATTTGATAGACTGCCTGAGAAAGTGACACTTTTTCGGAGCCAATTTCAAATTACTCGTCCGCAACCGTGAAAACACCACTTCCAAGCGTGTTAAGGCCTCCTGTTCAGAACGGGCGAAAATCAGTAAGTCATCAAGATAACAAAGAAGGCTGGAAAAGTTGAGATCACCAAATATGCTAAGCATCATGCGCATAAAGGATGCTGGACTATTACACAGGCCTTATGGAAGACGATTATATTCATATAGGCCCATGGGTGTTGTGAATGCTGTGTAATGCCGATCAGCCACATGGAGAGGAATGTTGTAAAATCCAGATGTTAAATCCATAGAGCTAAACAGAAGATTGCCGCCAAGAGCAGCTAGGCAATCTGCCTGATGAGGCAAAGGATGAGCATCCTTGACAGTTTTTGCATTAAGCCAGCGAAAATCAGTACAAACCCTCAGAGAGCCATCTTTCTTCCAGGCCATTACCAAGGGAGACGCGTACTCACTGATGGACTTACTAATGATTCCCTTCTCCTCCATGTCAGAAAGAACCTCTCTTAACTTGAGATAGTGGGCAGGGGGAATTCTGCGATAGGGCAGACGGAAAGGACGCTCATCGCACAGATGGATCCTGTGGACAAAGTCCTTCACCTCTCCACAGTCAAGCCTGTCTCTCGAGAAAATGTCACAATAGGACACAATAAGACTTGCTAACTCCTCCTTACATGACTTTGAGACCTCACACCCATCAATGTCAATATCCCCCAAACCATACTCATGCAGTAATTGCGTTGGGTCTACAGATGGAAAAGGCTTGGTGAAAGCTGAATCAGTGACATTGAGAGGTCTGCACAGACCTTGTGTGACAGTAACATCCTCCACCGCCAAGCAAGGGGACACGTCAGCCAGCTTTGTATTACGACGAAGAGTTATTGGAGACTGGGTGGGATTAAGTATTTTCACTGGCACCCACCGATCGCCCCACAAAGGAGATACCACACGCCCAACAAGAACATGACGGGGCGCTGAACGTGATGTAGTGGGCTCAACAATGACCGTGCTACCAGGGGAAATATGAGCATTCCCAGGCAATTTTCCCCAGACAAGGTGCTCACACCTGGGAAGTAAAGTGACTGCTTGACGAAGCTTAACTGAGCCAAGTTTTTCAGGTCGAGTTGACCCAGACCAACGAGAAGTACAGCTCAATAGCTCAAGAAACTCTTCACACTCAGCGTTGCCGCTTTGGCTGGAAATTAGCTCCCAGTATTTCTTCTCCTCCTTCATCTTCCGAAGCACATGTTTGATGACATTACTGCCAATAATAAACTCATCCTTCTGCCCAGGTACTACCAAAGTAGGCACAATAAACTTAGACCCGTATACCTCAATTTCCAGATCATACGTGCATTTAGGATGAACAGTAAGACCACCACAGCCAACTAGGACCATGTCACTGGGAATCACAGAGGGTTCTGGGAGAACGCCATCAGCACGTAACTTAGATTCGCCATCTGTACTCAGGGTGCAAGCCATACTGCCAGAATCAAGCAAACCATTAAGTACGGACCGGCCCCCGACAGTCAAAGGAGCATAAAACAGATCACTAGCTCCATCAATTTTCTGAGATCCCACATACAACACTGTTTTGTCAGGTGGCAACAATTTACAACTATTCACAAAAACTTCTTTTGGGTCGAACGCATCTTTAAGGGGAAGTTCGTCACCGCCCACGCTAACCCCCTCCACGCATGGGCTGTTTAGTTTAACTGCGTAAGAGGAGGAAGTGGGTTAGAGTCTGCTTCCCTTGTACAGTTACTCTTAAAGTGTCCAGGTTTGAAACAGTTACGACACAGCCTATGACGCATACAGTGAGTATACGTTGTATGCTCCTTTGACTGACATACTCTACACGCCGGACTAACGTCGGGCTTAAAACCTGAGGCCCTGCTAGGACACGCCGAGTTGGACGTTGACAATGAGGCAGTACATAGCGCTAAAACTTTACCCATCATATCAACCAGCTGTTGCGTATCGGTATTTGAGACAAAAGGGGCGGCGTTGGGGTTTAACAGAACATTAGAACTTGGTGACTGACCTGACGGGAGTTCAGGTTGTTTCGGAAGACTGCATACTGAATCATCACAAACCGTCACTGTATTCTGATGGCAAGCGGACACAGATGGGTAACGTGGGGTTCTAATAGAAGCTCTTTTCGTGTCCCTATGGTGACAATCCAGCCGCTCTTGAACCTCGGCCGCACTCCACTGTTCAGCAGGTTTGAACTGAAAAGACAACGCAAGTCCAGGATCTGGACAGTGAGAGACAAACATCATGACAGCTTCAGCTGCTGGGTCTTCAACGCATTTGTTCCGCCCATGCAAACACTCGTCAGCCACATCAATTGCCTTATTTAGCCTTATCCAATAATCCATTGGACTCTCATCCACTTTGGGAAGTGTGTTATAAAAGTCAGCCATAGGCATGTTAGAATATGTTGACTCGCTGAAATTACGCTTTAAAATATCAAACACTCTGCTAGGGGGCACTGCAGCAGTTGGTCCAGAAAAGCTGCGCAGGGATACTTTGACTACATCCCTTGCTTTTCCTGCTAACCTAGCTAAAATGAACTCACAGACCTCAGCATCGTCAGTGCATTTCCTACTGTTCAAATAAGTGCGCATCATGTCTTCCCATTCATGCACGGTAAATGAATCACTCTTATCACCTCTGAAGAATGGTGGAGGCGTAACATCATGTTGCACAATAACTTTCAGCTTGGAACCATCAACACATCCACTAGAGTGCTGCACATTTGACATGGACTGCATGAGGGCTGGCTGTTGTGTTAAATTGAGACTGGTTGAAATGCTTTCACCAATTTTCTGTGCCAAATCAGAGATAATACCGCCTAAAGACTCAGTGATAACGCGATCAGTATTTGGACACGTAAAAGGAGTGGAACAAGCAGCTGGGCCCACTGAGGCACCAATACCTGAATCAGATGCATGTGTATGGTCAGTTTCAGCATTAAAGAAGAATCTACCCCTACCAACACATCGAGGTGAAATTTCAGATAAGTTCTCAGTGTGATTAACTATATTCCCTCTACCCCTACCTACTGAGAACACAGCACTGGGCTGTCGCAGAGGGCTAACGTTATCCTGACTAATAGTGTCCTCAAACATGACTTAAGTAAAGTAGAGATCACAAAAAGAAACGTAATAACTATCTCGAAGGCAATAAGAAAAAAGAATAAAAAAATGAAATCACAACCTTACATAGGTGAACGTATAAGCACTTGCAGAAACAACCATGTACTAGCACTTTTACAAAGTAATCAGAAGTTCAGTATAACGCTGTACAGGGTAGGAAAAAGAAAGAAAAAAAAGTTTCACACGCGACAATCACTAAAACAGCAGCGTGAGTACAGTACAAAACTTTTTTTAAAAAATCAATAATGAGCGTGCAGCAGCGCGAAAACAGTTAGCAAACTCAGTCACGTTAAATGTGCTGCTAACAGTTCAATGCCTTTCGAAGACAAACAAGATGCCGAATAATCTTTGATAAAAGCCTAAATAGTTTTTCACCATACCTCCAAATGCAAGTGTTTGGGTGAAACCATCCAACGGTGAGCAACGGACAAGATGAAATCGGGAGACGAGACCAAAACGCGAGGCGGCTTCTCCAATCGGCGAAACACTCCTCCGGCGTCCCTGACGCAACGCGCAGCGCATGCGCAGTTTATCCGAAGCAGCACTCCCGGTGAGCGGCGAGCAGCCGATCACGTAAAATCCAAGGGGTCACGGCACCACGTGTAACCGGTCACTCCAGTTAGACTTTACTCTGCGTTGTGTGAATCAGACACGGGACACAGATGGCGGTTCACTGGAAGCATTTAATCTGACACAAAGGAACAAACAGCCTTCGAGTAAGAATTGCCCTTGTTCTCTCTTCCATACAGTTCCATCAGGAAAAAGGCAGAATTACAGCATAAATAATTGAACATATGTAAATAAACTTAAAAATTAAATATTAAGAAACATACCTGACACATAAAGGAACAAACAGCCTTCGAGTGAGAATAGCCCTTGTTCTCTATAAAATAAATGTGATGTACATCATGTGCTTGATTTCCACATGTTTAAGCCAAAATTGGTAATATAACCCAAAAAATGAAAAATGCCATAAAATAATCATGCAAATATATTTTATAACATTATACACACAAACTGGAGTAAAGATATAGAAATAAAAAGAATAATAAAAATAAAGATTTAATTGGATTACAGGGAGTCAGAAACAACATACCTCTTCCATACAGTTCCATCAGGAAAAGGGAAGAGGAGAGGACAAAACAGGAAATTGTATTGGCTTTAGATGACATCACAGGATTTAAAGGGGAAAGGGCCTACCTCGAACAGGCATCTACATCAGGTATATGAAATAAACAATTTTGTGTAAATTCTAACAATTTAACAGGTTAATTTCTATACCTGTTACACATACAGTAATTTGTTCCGGAAGTGTGTTTGTGTATCAAAACATTCGTATATCAAAGTTAATTTCCTCATAAGAAATAATAGAAACTCAGATAATTTGTTCTACAACCCCAAAAACATTTATCTAAAAATAATTAATACAAAATATAAAGTAAAAATAAAACAAATTTACCTGCACTTTACCTTTATAAAGAATCGGGCTGGTGTGAGTGAGGTGAGAGGGGTTATTGTGTGGGACGACTTTCTCACACACACACACACACACACACACAAACACACACACACACACACACACACACACACACTAACGAAACTGCTGTTGTCTAAACTGTGACATTGCATTGTTGTTTAACAGAATCACCTTCCACACTGCTACAGCCTATTTAACATTTTTCTTTACAGAGGTCTTTATTGCCGTTCAGTGACTAACGTACAGTTACTACACTTGGACACAAAATAATGGTTTACGCACATACATGCGCGCACACACACACACACACACAGACAGACACATGGTCACAATGCTATAGTACCAGTAGACGTACACATATGTTGACTATACAAGTGATGCACGCACACTGAGCCTGATCATGAGAGACGATAACCCACAATCCCACACCGCATGAGTGAGAAGAATCACTGGCTCAGTTGTGATCATGTGATGCTTGACAGACAAAGCCCATGCGTACTACTCGTAGTGTAAAACTATCAAGGTAAAATTTATTTAAAATTTTGGCTCGTCTTGCAAAACACTCGTAAACTAAGTTACTCAGCATTCCAAGGTTTTACTGTATTGTAAGGAAACAAACTGATACATCTCTCTGCATCACTGCCTTGTTTAACAAAACATATGTTAGTTCTTGATCAAAGCTTTAATTTATATACTACATTTAAAAAAATATATTGTTCTTAATTTGTTCCATGTTCAAATTTATTGTTTATTTGGGTCTCAGGGAGGGCAGCACTATTAGGTACAAATTGTAAATATGTTCACCAACTGAGACTAATATAAATTTTAATATTCATTATACTGTGTAAACAAATAGAAGCCAAACATAAATCCTGTGGTCTCAAGCGGAAAAAATGCTAGAAAATCTAGGTAGGGTTGATTCCCTACAGTGCAACATGGCGACTGGTTCCAGACCTATTGTTCTGTATAAGTCACATAACTCCTTTCTTGTAGCTGTCATAATTATTTCCATAACTTTTCATTGCATTTAGGCATGTGACAGATGCTTTTTTCCAGAGCGACTTAAAAAAGTGCTTAAATTTATGTCATCCATATCATCCCGTCTTCAAACTAAACTAACTACACTAAACTAAACTCTAAACTTGTCACAGACAGATGTATTCAATCCATGACATAACTTTTACTTGGGCAAAATCTAATGCCTTTAATATACAGAAACCCAAACTTACACTGCCATATCTTAGCACATGGACATTATAAATTAATTAATTAATTAATTTGGTATCAAAATGGAGCTTTTTTAAACAAAAAAAAAAACAAACAAACAAAAAATCTTTATAACAAAAATCACCCAAAATGTAAATTAATAACACCCTTGATGTGGCGGGTCAAATTTTTACTGCTCATCTGTCTATACTTAATATCATAAATATGGCAGTGTGGTCGTACTGTAACGTCACATGCTACAGATCAGTTGAGGTCTTTATGCTACAATTATATTTGTAATGAGCCACTCTATGCTTTCAACGTTCTCTTTCCTACAGGTGGTGATGTGATCCTGGAGAGTCCTGTCCATCCTGTAACTGAAGGAAATCCTCTGACTTTACGCTGTTTATATCGCAACACAAACATCTCAGACTCTGGTGCTGATTTCTATAAAGATGGATCAGTTCTCCAGAAGCAGACTACAGGAGAGATGACCATCAGTAGTGTCTCAAAGTCAGATGAAGGTTTCTACCACTTTACACACCCAGAGAGAGGAGAGTCACCCAAAAGCTGGGTTTTAGTCAGAGGTGAGGAAACCACGTCTACTTATTTTTATTAATACAGATTGTCCTAGTCCATGTTTGCCTGTGTTTTATTTTTAGTATGTTTAATAAAGTTAAAGTCTGTGCTTATGTCCTGTGTCAGTCTTCATAATTAGCATGTCATTTCTATTTTAAGAGTTACATGATTTAGTACGATTCTTAAAAAGACAGTAATATGTACAGTCTGGTTAAGAATTTGAGACAGAATTTATAAAATATTGTGTAAAAATAACAAATACAGTGGTGTGAAAAACTATTTGCCCCCTTCCTGATTTCTTATTCTTTTGCATGTTTGTCACACTTAAATGTTTCTGCTCATCAAAAACCGTTAACTATTAGTCAAAGATAACATAATTGAACACAAAATGCAGTTTTTAAATGAAGGTTTTTATTATTTAGGGAGTAAAAAAATCCAAACCTACATGGCCCTGTGTGAATAAGTGATTGCCCCCCTTGTTAAAAAATAACTTAACTGTGGTTTATCACACCTGAGTTAAATTTCTGTAGTCACCCCCTGGCCTGATTACTGCCACACCTGTTTCAATCAAGAAATCACTTAAATAGGAGCTACCTGACACAGAGAAGTAGACCAAAAGCACCAAGATCCAAAGAAATTCAGGAACAAATGAGAACAAAAGTAATTGAGATCTATCAGTCTGGTAAAGGTTATAAAGCCATTTCTAAAGCTTTGGGACTCCAGCGAACCACAGTGAGAGCCATTATCCACAAATGGCAAAAACATGGAACAGTGGTGAACCTTCCCAGGAGTGGCCGGCCGACCAAAATTACCCCAAGAGCGCAGAGACAACTCATCCGAGAGGCCACAAAAGACCCCAGGACAACATCTAAAGAACTGAAGGCCTTACTTGCCTCAATTAAGGTCAGTGTTCACGACTCCACCATAAGAAAGAGACTGGGCAAAAACGGCCTGCATGGCAGATTTCCAAGGCGCAAACCACTTTTAAGTAAAAAGAACATTAAGGCTCGTCTCAATTTTGAGAAAACATCTCAATGATTGCCAAGACTTTTGGGAAAATACCTTGTGGACCGACGAGACAAAAGTTGAACTTTTTGGAAGGTGCGTGTCCCGTTACATCTGGCGTAAAAGTAACACAGCATTTCAGAAAAAGAACATCATACCAACAGTAAAATATGGTGGTGGTAGTGTAAAGGTCTGGGGTTGTTTTGCTGCTTCAGGACCTGGAAGGCTTGCTGTGATAGATGGAACCATGAATTCTACTGTCTACCAAAAAATCCTGAAGGAGAATGTCCGGCCATCTGTTCGTCACCTCAAGCTGAAGCGATCTTGGGTGCTGCAGCAGGACAATGACCCAAAACACACCAGCAAATCCACCTCTGAATGGCTAAAGAAAAACTAAATGAAGACTTTAGAGTGGCCTAGTCAAAATCCTGACCTGAATCCTATTGAGATGTTGTGGCATGACCTTAAAAAGGCGGTTCATGCTAGAAAACCCTCAAATAAAGCTGAATTACAACAATTCTGCAAAGATGAGTGGGCCAAAATTCCTCCAGAGCGCTGTAAAAGACTCATTGCAAGTTATCGCAAACACTTGATTGCAGTTATTGCTGCTAAGGGTGGCCCAACCAGTTATTAGGTTCAGGGGGCAATTACTTATTCACACAGGGCCATGTAGGTTTCGATTTTTTTTACTCCCTAAATAATAAAAACCATCATTTAAAAACTGCATTTTGTGTTTACTTGTGTTATCTTTGACTAATAGTTAAATGTGTTTGATGATCAGAAACATTTTGTGTGACAAACATGCAAAAGAATAAGAAATCAGGAAGGGGGCAAATAGTTTTTCACACCACTGTACACAGGGGTGATAGTTAAACTTCTTTAAATATTTACTACACATATAATGTGGTTTTCTACATTTGTCTGATAAACACAGTATGTTAGACAGAGCCGGTCCTGACTACCCTGACCTGTGAGCCATAAGAATCATTTTTATTTCTCAGACAGTCCTCCCATCCCATTTCCCACTCTGTACTCCCACTACAATGCTTCTACTCTACTGAGAAGGCTTTCCTCAAGGTTTAGGAGTGTGTTTATCCATATTAACTCCATATTAACATCAATTAACATCAGCTATTATAGCTGAACTGCCTGCCACCTAACACACTGTATAAATGCAGATCATTTACTGCTTTCTGTTTCACCCAAATGAGGATGGGTTCCCTGTTGAGTCTGGTTCCTCTCAAGGTTTCTTCCTATTACCATCTCAGGGCGTTTTTCCTTGCCACTGTCACCCTCGGCTTGCTCACCAGGGACAAACTGACCATTTTGATTCATACACATTCACATTTTATACAAACTTAAATAATTATTTTGATCGTGTAAAGCTGCTTTGCGGCAATGAAAATTGCTAAAAGCCCTATACAAATAAAATTTTATCGAATTGGATTGTTTATGGGAATGTTTGATCATTCTTCACTGAGAAGGGTTGGCTCACATCTTCTATCGGGTTGAGGTCAGGACTCTGTGCAGACCATTCAAGTTCTTCCACACCAAACTCGCTCATCCATGTATTTATGGACCTTACTTTGTGCACTGGTGCGCAGTCATGTTGGAACTGTTGTGGGGCTGTTTTTCAGGACTTAGACTCGGCCCCTCATTTCCAGTGAAAGGAACTCTTAATGCTTTAGCAAGACATGTTGGACAATTTCATGCTGCCAACTTTGTGGGAATAGTTTGAGTTGAAGTTGTTATAGCTGCAAAGGGTGGGCCAGCATCATACTAAACCCTATGGATGAAGAACTGTATGTTACTCAAGTTCACATGCATGTGAATTTGGCAATGTAGTGTTTATATATATATATATATATATATATATATATATATATATATATATATATATACACACACACACACTGTATATGTGTGTGTGTGTCTGTATATATATAATACATATAATGATACTTTTTCCTCCCTCCGTTTCTCTCACATGAAAAAGCTCTACAGTCAGTACTGAAGCTCCTCAGCAGTGTGGTAGCGGCCTCTCCGTATGTGCTGGTGACCATCATTCTGGCAGTGAAATGTTACAGAGCTCGAAGTAAGAACTCAGTGTTTTTTATTAACCATTAAATTAAACCCTAACCTTTAATAATGTAAGGTTGATCTAAAGTGTTAGATAAGGTTGATCTAAAGTGTATTTTTTTCACAGCTGAACCTACTGAGAACAAAAGGCCAGAATCAGTGATAGAGGCCGAAGCATCTTCCTGAGTCTTTCAGAGTCTTTTTTTTTTAAATAAACCAGCTTAAAAAAAAACAACAGTCCCAAGTGTAACATACAAGACATTTGTGCATGTGTTCAGTCAGTAAGTGCAGTTTTAGTTATTCTAAATATATAGATGGTTATTCTGTTATTTTGCATTCCTGATTTTTTTGTATTGTATTACTTGTATGCATTTATTCTGTTGGATTTAGTTTGTGTCATAGCTTTAGCTATGTGTTTTGGTTGTCACTTTGTTTGATTAATATATATATATATATATATATATATATATATATAATTTTTTTTAACTATAGTCAGTATTTATTCAATCATATAATTTGCTCAGGGATACATATAAAGGATGGTTTAATGCAGCGTTATATCTTTGATAAAGCAAGGCTTATTTTGTAATGTTTTATAAAAGTAAATATCTAGGTAGATGCATTTTGTTGTTTAAAAAAATGAATGAGCCTGAAGTTACTTCGGCTGTACTACACTTTAATAAATAAAATATGAAAAAGTCTCCAAAAAGTTTTTTTTTTTTCCTAAATTACCCATGTTTTCCTGAAGACAAGAAGCCATCTTTTCTTTTGTTAAGGTTTTACCCTTATGACAGCAGCTCAGGTCCCATATTAACTAAACATCTCAGAGTAGAAAATCACTCCTACATGGCCAGTGATACAATTTTAGTCATACTTTTAGAAGTTCTAGGAGTGTGACAAAAAGTCACACAACCACACATTCACTAACACACATCAACAGGACACACTTATAACCCACACACACACACACCCTTTTCGAAGCCACAAACCTAAACACCTTTCCTCGACAGGGTGAACACCTAACAACCCCTCCCGCAAATCATGATGGTTACTAGTCCAAAACCCCGCCCACGCCACAATATATACTCAACTGAACATAGTCAATATAACAAACAGATTCACTTACAGGCAATGTCTTCTCAAGGGATAACATCGAGTATGGCAAGTTACAACATGCTCTACCCATTGCTTTCTCTACATTACTTCCTGAAACACACACTCATGTCCTGTCACATGTCACTAAAAAAGAATAACCAGCAGGGGTCACTAAAACAACTTTAACTACAATTGGCAGGGCCAGAACACTTTCACATCTGAGCCCGGTTTCTCGAGAGCTTCTTATCGCTAAGTAGTTCTTAAATGGTACCTTAACCTTTCTCTTAACGTTATGGCGCATTTCCCGAAACGTTCTTACGCTAAGTATCTCTTAGTTAAGTCACACGTTCGTAAGATTGGTCCAGACCAATTCTTAGCGTAGTTTTAGCTCAAGACGCTAGTCGCCGCCACTGAGCAGCAGTCTTTAGAAATCAGCGGTGTATCAAAGCACATTATGGAACGTTATCAATGTCGTATCAATGATGGAATATACTGTAGGCCTGTTTAAAAATTTTACTTTATTTGATATCAGAACTAATAGAGTGACTGGTAATTAGCTTATTTCATAATGTGACTAATGCATTAAAATTGGCCAACATTTTAATATTAAACAGGTGGCAAACAGTTTGGCAGCGATACAGCATGTTGTTGTGTTAAACTGAAGACGGTGCTGTCCGCGGAGCCGTGTGATTCATGTAAATTTTTCATTTAGGCAAAACTTTTCATATTATGCCTGAGGTCGCTATTTAAAAAAAAAAAAAAAGTTTTTGCCTTCCAAGGCAACAGATTATGAAGCTTCTTGACCATTTTATTTTATGATGAAATTTGATAATAAAAAAGTTAAATGAGAAAATAAACTTGGGAGTTTCAGACCCCGCATCCATTCATTTTTCTGAGTGATTGTAATGTGTAATACCCCTACAGATGTCGCCATTAAGGCCGCCTGTTTTCCCGCGAGATGCCGCAATTTAGCACGCGGCATGCCGTGACTTGCCGCGAGCAACATTCGGGAATTTAAATAAATGTTTTGTGCTTCACTAAATATCCGCCAGATGGCGCATGGAAGGACTTTATCTAAAAGCCGGACCAAGTACAACAATGAATTGTGTATACTGTAATTACTTCCAAATACTTCCAATGCTGAAGCAAACATGATTTTTTTTTTTTTAACAGTAGATCTTTCATGATGAATGTGTGTATATGTGCTTCATATTATTTTCTTAAGGATGAAATGAGATGCCCAAATTCGTGCTTTGAAATTCATAGTAAGTTTCTTAAACTGTATAGTTTTTGTAATGTCTTAACAGGGACAAAACAATTAAAGAGATGGCATTGCCTCAGTTTAAATGTTCTTAAATTAAATTAATTTAGTTATCTGATAGCAGGTTAACTTACATTATATAGTAACTTAATAGTGTTAACTATGCGAATGTCCTGACTCATGAATATGCCAACATATTCAGCTGCCACTATTCTGGTGGCTCTGTCAGAGTCAATCATTCTGTAACAAACCTGTCAATTTCCATGTAAAACAGGAACATCTGTATGAATAAATTGATATGATGAGCTATTGATCAGAGACTTATGTAAACGACTCAGTTCAGATTTAAGTAAAAGGAAAGAAAGAAAATGGCTGCGCTGTTTAGGAGAGGGACGTGCTAATGACAATTTGGTCTGCTGTGTGTGTGTGTGTGTGAGAGAGAGAGAGAGAGAGAGAGAGAGAGAGGTGTCAAAAGGTCTTACATACTCATGACGTCAAGGATTATTTAGTGAAACAGAGAATCTGCTGAAAAATATTAGGCACATCAGTCATTTAACCCCAAATAAAAGGTCTTTCTGCATGTTATGATATAGTTGTATAATAACAGATGTACAAACGGTGCGCACTGAATACTAAACCTAAACCAGGCACGAGGATTAATAAACCAAGATAGCCCCATACCCGTTTTTATTTTTTTTAATAAAAACACCAAAGAATATTATTGTGTACAGAGTGATTAAAACAATGCAATTTATGCTTTCATACGGTAGCAATGTCAACTTTAGAATCTAGAATCCAGGAGATTAAAATTACACAAATTTAAATCACTGAAAGTCTCCAGAAGAGCCTCAGATTCAAGAGGTTTTTAAAGTGTGGAGAGGTGCATTTCAGTTCCTCTGAATGTATAGGTGAGAACAGCTGATTCACACCTGGGGAGGGTGAATAATTTGTATTTGAATGTTGTCTGGCATTGTAAAGCACAGTGACACTAAGAGAACAACAATTTAGGACTAATAGGAATAAGAGGCTCTTACTGCCTAAATATTATTTAGTACAACAACATTCCTTCCCGCTCGGGAAAACGTTTTGGTGCGGTTGAGGGCTGATTAGGCTGTAGGTAATTAAAGAGGAGAATTTTTATTTAGACTATTAAAAAAAAAAAATTAACCTGCGTCTATTTTTAGGAGTGCCAGCTGCCACTTTTTAGTTAAAAGTTTTTAAAACAAATCTTATAATGCCCACATGACATCAAACATTCCCCTTGTTGATATTTTAACTATTAATTTTACTATTTTAGCTATTACTATTTTGTTTACTTCCAAATAACATTAAAACAAGAATAAAACGTTTATATATATATTGTTGACTACATTTGGGCCGTGTACCATGAAGGCACCATAAAGCACGGACTCGAGGAGAGGTCTTACGGAAAAAAATGGGAAGAAAAGGGTTAAAGAACTGAGGATGGAAAGGAAGGAATGTGCACGTGCAGGTTTGGTTGACATGCGGGCACGGCCTGGTGAGCGTGGGAATATTTTATAGCGCGGATTGGAAGCCCGGGATCATTAGCAAGGAGAGCTCAGCCGGCCCCGCTCCTTCGCATATCGGAAGGGAAGGCTGCCTAACTAGTGAGCAAGGAGTAATATTGATTAGGGCGCACGCTGTGACAGGCTAAAAAAAACTATTGTCCTCAAAAATGTAACAGCTGAGGACTCAGATTAATATGCAAAACTATATAATAAAACTATATAAGACTACATGCCTTTATAAGACTCAACTTTTATTTAAGCGCACTCACAATAACCAAAAAACTTTATGATTTTGTAAATGTTTGAAAGCAAATAAGGTGCGCTGTTCTGTATTGTTTTTGGTGAAGTTGAGTGCGGCAGAAAATGAACGCAAACGTTTTTTAAAATGGTCGGAGTCAGTCTGCTTGCTGTTTTTCCCGACGCGTTCATAATCATTAGTCAACTTCTGCCGGTGCGCTCTGGAAAACTTCATGTGCCTTCATGTGTTTCAAGCCATTTTTTAATCACTAAAGTGGAAAAGATAGAAAGTTTCCTCATCATAACATGTCTTGTATTGTTTTTATTTGCTTGATACACAACCCATCATTTTTAATGCTATTTTACAAGGGTAAATACAAATGGAATAATTTAATTTGGTTTATTTTTATTTATTTTTTTAAATGTGTTATCGAGAAACCGGCCCCTGGACATTGGGAAATAGAATTATGCAAAGCTTCTTTTTATCGACTACAGCTCAGCTTTTAACACTCTAGTTCTTTCCCGACTCATCATAAAGTTCAATGAACTGGGGCTTGGTCACTCATTATGCTCCTGGATTAGGCATTACATTGAACATCGGATCACCTCAAGGTTGTGTTCTGAGTCCCCTGCTCTTCTCTCTACACCCATGACTGCTATGTTCGACACAGCTCCAACTCAATTGTGAAATTCTAGAATTATACAGTGGTGGTTGGTCTGATCCAGAACAACGTTAAGACAGCTTATCTGGAGGAGACAGTAGCACAATCTTATTGGTGTAAGATCAATAACTTGGACTTAAATGTACCAAAGAGCAAGGAGAAGGTGGTTGACTTCAGGAGAGGAAAGCAGGTCTCTCAGTTCACGCTGATCAAGGACTAGTGAAGAGTGGGACCAGCTACAGTACAAGTGTCTGAAAGTCCATATCCATAAGTAAAACCTTCTACACCTTAATCGTCCAATCTATTGTCTTTGGGAATATTACTGTCTGGTAGGGAAACAGCAGCTTCCAGGACAAAAATGACTTAAGGAGAGTGATCAAGTGTGCCGAGCGCATCACTAGGACTGAATAGCCTGATCTACAGGACATTTACATCAGGCGGTGCAGGTCCAGGGGACAGCCATCCTAAAAGACATTCACTACCCAAATCACAATCTGTTTCAGTGGCTGCCATCTGATAAGAGACTCCAGTCACTCAGGGCTCGTACTGAAAGACAGAACAGCAGCTTTTTCCATCAGGCTATAAGGGCATTAAACAGATAACCTTACCAATGACTGACAAATTGGGCACACAGTCACTTTAACACAGTCATTTTATTACATATCATTGCACTAGAATCACATTTTACATCATATTTCTGTATAATTTTTAATTATAATATATTGTATACAATTTATTTTATAGTCTTCTTAGTCTTATTTCTATTTTGTATTTACTTATTCTTTTTTTATCTGCACAGTCTGGAGTTGCGATTCCATTTTACTACTGTTGTACATGCACAACCATTTATGCCACAAATAAAATTCTTGAATCTTGAATGTGTAGGCTACTTTGCGTCTCTCAGTGTCGTGAACAGTGACATCACGTGCTTTCCTTGGTGTTAAACTTTTATTTGTCACATATACATTACTGCACAGTGAAATTCTTTCTTTGCATATCCCAGCATGGCTGGGGTCAGGGCACAGGGTCAGCCATAATACAGGGTCCCTGGAGTAGATAGAATTAAGGGCTTTGCTCAAGGGCCCAACAATGTAAACCTAATGAAGCTGATGCTCAAACTGCAAATCTCTTATCTCTCTGAGCCACCACTGGTGCAGTCTTAGTCCTCGCTGAAAGTAAAAGTAGGAACCTTCCTAAAGAACCTTTATGTCCTACTCTGAGATATATTTTTTTAGTCCTAAATAAACTTCAAGCATGATTCCCCGGATGTATAGTTTATTAAATGTCTAGTTGTCTCTAATAAATGCCAATGACTATGATAATGAAAACCATTATTATAAATTAGCACACACAAAAAAAGACAGTTTTTACTTTGTCGTTTTGGAATATTATGAGCAGAATGGTGAGGGGGAAAAAAGATTTTAATAAATTTTATGATGAGTTTAAATTATAATAAAATGTGGACAAAAGGGTCTGAAACTTTGCTTTGGCACTGAATATACTACAGTTACAATATTTTATTACAATGGCACCCAGTATATCTCTGTGGGATATACTGTATTAGGCAGAAAGTGAACCTTTTTTCTTGAAGTTGATGTGTTGGAAGGAGAGAAAAAAAAAATGGGCAAAAGTAAGGATATGGGATTTGAGTGATTTTGACCCACTGATGATAAAATATAGAAAAGGCCATGTAAGGTATGATTATATTATAATTTGGGAATCTGCAGAAGCTCAATGATCCGTGCACAACCTATCATGGGCACACAAACCTCTGAAGAAACATGCATTTCGGTTTATTAATCCTTGCGCCTGGTTTAGGTTTAGTTTTCAGTTTGCACCGTTTGTTTGGTTTGTATATCTGTTATGTTACTATATTATAACACTTAGAAAGATCTTTTATTTGGGGAAAAGTGACTGATGTGCGTAACTTTGTTCAGCAGAGCCTCTGTTTCATTAAATAATCCACGACTTTTCATAAATATGTAAGACCTATTGACCTCTCAGGTGACACCACACACACATTCACACACAGATAACAGAGACTAACAACTTCTGACAGCAGCACACCCCTCCTAAACAGTGCAGCAATAAGCATTTACATACATCTGAACAAAGTCATGTACATAAAACACTGATCAATTGCTTATGATACATACATTTATGTTTGACTCCACAGAACTCGATCAGGTGACCAAATATTTAGAGTCAAATTTCTGTTAGACCTTAGATAAGGTATCTCCAGTTAAATGGAAAATGTTTAGAGATAAGAAACTCATTCCCTGGTATAATGACCACAGACCTTTTAAAACAGACAGCTCAAAATTTAGAATGTGAATGGCGTGAAACTAAATTGTTAGTTTGTTAAATAGCATGGAAGGAGAGCATCCTGAATTATAAAAAAGCTCTCAGTGCTGCTAGATCGATGTATCTCTCCTTATAGAAAAGAACGAAAATAATTCTAGATTTTTATTTAATACCATTAACTAGAAATAAGATCACTGCAGAAATCTCCACAACAACAACATACAGTTGTGAGGACTTCATGAACTTTTTCAATAACAAAATCATAAATATTACAATTCTAGAAAAGATAGTATCACAGTAGCTATCTACATAGAAATAGCATAAACGAACTGTATCAGTCAGTCTTTAGGCCTTATCACAGCACAGAGACAGCACTTGTAAAGTAGTAAATAACCTCCTATTGGCGTCTGATCAGGGTTGTGTCACTATACTTGTGTAACTTAGCCTCAGTGCAGCTTTTCACACCACTGATCATAGTATTCTCACTTACAGATTGGAAAATGTAGTAGGAATTAACCCTCCTATTTTTTTTGGGGTCATTTTGACCCCATTTAATGTTTAAAGTCCTCAAATAAATGATTGACCTATATGCAGTAGGTAGACAAGCGGTATTCTACATTCTACATCCGCGGCGCTCGGCAACAGCATTTGGGTTTGTGCGTGTGCTGGCTTTTACCACTGAGTGGTGCTATATAACTATAGACTGACACCTCAGGCCTTAGTTCGTTCTCTCCAGGATTAATGAGCCGCAGCTCCTTTAGAGCAGCACATAGTAGCGGATAAAATCAAGTGAAACATTGCGAATTAAGGAATTCATAATCACAGTACTAAAATAACAGTAAAAATGTATCATTAAAATAAATCAAATATTTTTAGGATTGAATTTAAGCAACGTAAACTTTAACACAGTGAGTGTTTAGATTTTATTATGTGTAATTACAAAAACTACACTTGTAGGGTTTTGTGTCATCTTATATTTTGTATATGTTCTTTAAATGTGTAGTAGATTTATTACCTGAAATAAGTGAAATTAAATGACCATAAAATTAAAACATTGTCAGATTAATGGGCAAAAACTATATAATAAAACTATATAAGCTACATAGCCTTTATAAGACTCAACTTTTATTTAAGTGCACTCACAATGATGACAAAACATTATGATTTTGTTAAATAAAGAAAGTAAACAGGGTGCGCTGTTCTGTATTGTTTTCAGTGAACTTGAGCGCGTCAGAAAATGAACCGAAACTCTGTGTATACTCGCCTCACAGACGTGAAAAATATATACCTACAGAAAGCAAAATGTCTGCTTTTATATAACTAATGGAAAACAAATTTTTAGATTATGTAATTTATATGAAAAGTGAATTGTAGGCGCATCCACTGCTGCGGAGACGACGAGATGACATTATCACCTTCATCACAGCTGAAACCAAAGAAATCACTCATTTATTAATGAATTATTAAAATGGTCAGAGTCTCCTTGCTGTTTCTCCCCTGGCGCATTTTTTTACTTTATGTGCGCGGCTGAGCGCTGATAAGACTACGTGGGAAGTTAAAGAGGAGGATCACGATGCCAAGCCCATCGAAATCCCAAGCCCAAACCTCATTTAAATTAAATGAACAAATGTTAAAAGTAAACAATAATAGCCCACGTTTAGAAAACGTTTAGAAAGCCTCTCCGAGGCTGCGTTGTGCCGGTGTTATGCGCAGAGCGCCGGGAGATTTCCTGAAGCTAAAATCTCCAAAAACTACACTTGGGACAGAATAACAGTACTATTTCTAATATTTTTGCAGGCTGCCGTTTGGAGAAACCAGAGAATAAAGAATAAACCAGTTGTTGGGTCAAAATAACCCAACCAGGTGTTTATTTATAAATGACTTACTACATCCCATTAGACCCAACATGAGCAACACAACAATGTGTTTAAAGTATTTGAAATAACCCAGAATTTGGACCCAGCATAAACCACCCAACCATGTGTTTACAGAAACAACACAGCATTTTTAGTGCGTCTTTTTTGAGTTATTGTAATGTTTTATTCTAAAAGTCTATTTTACCAGTTATTTCTATATTTAAAGTTTGATGTATTTTCGAATGTATTTTTTTTAAAATAATAATAAACAGATACAAACCGAGATAGGCTATATAACAGTTCATTCTTTGTACAAATAAAATGATCAGCTAGTGAACTTGATCGTCTGTCTAAACAACATTTAACCAATGTTTTTTTTTTTTTACTTATTATTATACAATAAATATCAATAGCTTTGGTTCAGATTTTTCATTTTTGTTGTATAAAGTTCTCAGATGTGGGAATTACAATCACTGTAGTATTTTTTAGATACAACATATTGTTAGGACGTTTTTTACAAGTTAATTATATTTAAAACTGTTGCTTCATATTCATTGACTTTTTCGAATTTAATGGGAATAACATCATCCTCACGAGAATTTTGACATTCCTTACTTTGTTGGGATGGGAAAATTTGGTTCCTGTGAAGATATTGATAGTTCACCCAACATAGGGGTGGAGCAAACATATAAAAGCTCATAAAAATAAAAGTTTATAACAGCAGGCTTCTGAACTATTTCTTATGTTGAGTAGGACGCTGATTATGAGGCAAAATCCTTTGATAAGAACAAAACCCTCTTTATTGACCCTCTTGTTGTGTTTCAACCTCCAGCTAACACACTACCTTTTAAAAATTCTAAATTATTATGGTCAGACTAAAATGTGTGACAAACTCACAGCAATATGGGATGTAATGGGCAAGAGGATTCAGAGATTACCTTTTCTTCACAATCCAGGTCTCCACCTGACTATGGATGATTGTCTGGTTGCATTTTGCTAGGGCTTTCAGTTGTCCTTTCAGACAACACATGCCGAACAAACCGGCCAAATACAGTATTAAAATATGGTGCACAGTCCAGCTATGCACTGCCTATTGACCCCTTGTAACTTTCTTCAACATGATTTATTTAAGGTCCTACAAGGTCTTTGTGATAGGGAGTGAAATGAACAGAACTGGAACAGCATAAAACTGAGTTTAAAGAGGATTTTGTTGGAACAACTGGGTTACATGTTTGTGAAATCTCATATAGAGAGAAGCTATCGAAGAAGAATGCATGCACCTTTTGCACATAATGTGTACAGCAGTACAGACAATGATGATGATGGTGATATTTATTTTACAGATATAATTCTTCAAATTTTTTAAAATTGTCTTTGTTTTTCCTGGGGTCAAATTGACCCCAAACATATTCATATACATACATGTTTTTATTTTTGATAACAAAAATTGTTTGTCATTCTAAATGTTATAGATAACAAAAAAAAAATATTTAGAAATAGTTTAAAGTCAGTAAAACAATAAAAAGATATCTATCTCTAATTTTAGGTCAATCAGTGAGTTTTTAAGTCTGATCTGCATATTTCTCCATAGTTGCGTAACAGGTATTCAGGATGTATAACGGGGGTGGGTGGGGCTTATTGTTTAATTTAAAGGGCTATTTAAGTAATCTACAAATAAACATAAAAGTACTTGACACATAAACTTGGAAAATAATTTTAATATTGATAATTTTCTGGAGGTTTAAATTGCTGAGGTGAAATTGACCCCAAGAATAAGGAAGGAAGATGTTAGTGAATTTGAAGGTAACAGAGGGGTTAAGGGAACGGCCCTTTCCTGGCTCAGATCCTATTTGACTGATCGTTATCAGTTTTTAGATTTAAATAGTGATTATTCTAGATATTCTCAGGTGAAGTTTGTGATCTACAGGGTTCAGGCCCACTGCTTTTTTCCCTTTACATGCTTCCTCTGGGCTACATAATCAGTAACATGGTATTAGTTTTCATTGTCATGCTGATGACACACAGTTTTACGTCTCAGCAAAACCAGATGAGAAAAACCAGCTTACTTGAGTTCAACAATGTGTGCAGGACATAAGAGATTGGATGTTAATTAACTTCCTTCTGCTTGATCCTGATAATACAGAAATTTTAGTCATAGGACCGCATACAGCTAGAAGTAAGCTTTCTGATCGCACTGTAACATTAAATGGCCTTTGTGTTCCATTAAGTGCAACAGTAAAAGACCTCGGTGTGATTATAGATTCCAGCCTTTCATTTGAAGCTCATGTAGATAATATTACCAGGATAGGATTCTTTTATCTCAGGAATATTGCCAAGATGAGAAATATATTGTCACTAAACGATGCAGACTATACAGATGCAGATGCAAACTAGTTCATGCTTTTATCACCTCTAGGTTGGACTATTTATTGTAACGCCTTACTGTCTAGTTGTTCAACTAGGTGCATA
Organism: Clarias gariepinus; assembly: GCF_024256425.1. Lineage (NCBI taxonomy): Eukaryota > Metazoa > Chordata > Actinopteri > Siluriformes > Clariidae > Clarias > Clarias gariepinus. The sequence goes on along the minus strand of NC_071100.1, from coordinate 16,817,755 downwards.
AACAAGCTTTAGTTAAACCAGAATACAGCAGCGAGAGTCCTCACTAAAACCAGAAAATATGAGCACATCACCCTTATCTTATCTGCACTGCATTGTCCTCCTGTGAAATTTTGCATTGATTTTAAAATACTACTTTTAATGTATAAAGCAGTAAATGGTTTCACGTCACAATAACTGAGTGAACTGCTAGTGTCTTACGATCCACCATGCCTACTTTCATCAAAGGATGCAGGCTGCTTGTCAGTACCGGGTATTATGGAAACTACAGCAGGGGGCAGAGCTCAGTGTTTAAGTCTAGGCTAAAAACCGATTTATTTAATTAAGCATTTTTGTATATAGAATTGCCTTGGGTAAAGGAGCAGATCTGGGGGACTCATGGACGTAGAGTATTATGGTGAACTGGTATGTTTATATGCTGTTTTCCCCACTCTCATTGATCACTCAGGTTTGTTGACAGTAAAGTGATTGGTCACTTTACATGTCAGGGAGCACTCATGTCTGGGTTTCCTTCTGGCTCTCCCTTTTAGTTATGCTGTCATAATTAATCCTGCCGGAGTCCTTGCTTGCATTCTGCACTAAATATACATTTACATTATACATTGTGTGACTGTGACCATACCTAACTGCCGTCTCTCCTTCTCTTCTGCTTTCTTTCTCTCTCTCTTTAACTCTCTCTGTTAAGCTATACAGTACATGTTGCTCCTGAGCTGCCAGAGATGCAGACCCCCTCTGCCCTCAGGACCTGTCTGACTCTTCCTGGTGTCCTGCTTCTGGTCTGTCTGGGATGCATGTGGTGACTGAGGATGGTTTCACTTTTTCACAAACAGACAGTCCTGGCCTAGGCAGATGCTGACAGCTGTTCTCGGATGACTCGTGACTGCAGTCACTCGACAGTTCAAGGCTGGAATTTTCCACAGTCTACCTGCGCCTCCAATAACAAACCTGGACTCCTTATTAACTTAAATACATCTCCTGTTATACTGAACTTCCAGCCTCCTAACACACAGTATGACTGCAGTTCAATCCCTGCTTTGTCATCATTGTGAGTGCATTTAAATAAAAGTAGAGACTTATAAAGGTTATGTAGCTTTTATAGTTTTATTATATAGTTTTTGCAAATTAATCTGACAATAAATGAAGCACTCACTTTTTCCAGGCCAAAATCTGTTTTCTGGCTGCGCTAGTGCTACACATGAAAAAGTCTAAAGGCTCACTGTGGTAACATTTACTTTGCTAAAATTCCATGCAAATAAGAAATGCCTACATTTAATATAAACTCTAAATTTGTACTGTAATTTTTGTACTGTGATTATGAATTTGTTTAATTATGTTTCACATGAATTTATTTGCTACTGCATGCAGCTCGAAAGGAGCTGCAGCTCATTAATCCTTGAGAGAATAAACTAAGTCTATAGTTTATAGTTACAGTGCCACTTTACAGTGAAGCAAAGAAATGCAGACCCCTAATGTACCATCTGTATGCAGGTAAAAGTGCAGGGAAATTGGTAGCACATCAATATACGTATGAAGTGATTAAATTACTTGAATTAATTAGTTGGCCAATTTTGAAATTGTCTGTTAAACTCTATAAAGTATTCTTTAAAGTACAATTAAGGAATTCTGTTAATGTTAGGGTTAGAATTAGGGTTAGCCTAACCCTAACCCAAAACATAAGTGTTGTTAACTGGGTGATGTTAATAAACTGCCTATGTTAATTTTTACCTTTGAACTTGATGTTAGCATTAGCCACTGTCTATATGTATTAATGTTTGCATTAAAAATTACCAGGTATCTACTTAATGTGGTTTTCATACAAATAAGTTAACGGTTATAACATTTGTAGATTGATTCGTAGATCACATTGATGCAACTCTGAAGCCAAACTACCATGGGCATTTTATGATATCACTTAACAAGTATTGAAATGCCACTACTCCTTAACAGTACCTCTGTTTTTCTCAAACTTTTGTTAACTAAGTGTTTGCATAGTCATGTGTCGTCTGGTGGCTACGGGGCATTGCTATGCATTTACAGCATTTTTTAAATACTGCAAAATTCGGTTAAGTAATATTAAACAAAACTTTACTCTTTTGTTTCTTGTTTTTTTATGTTTATGTAAGATCATGTGATTGTGCCTCAGTAAAGGTAAATTTTTGGCTCAGCTTGAATCTATTCGTTATCATTAAGGTATGTGTCTTTAAGATTTTTAATTACAGTGTTACCAGTTGTCTCACCAAATTTCATTGTAAAAAGTTGGACCAAGAATACAATATAAATTTATTAATATTAACATAGCAATGACAATTTTCAGCAATTTGTGCTGCATTGGCTTTTCTGTGTGATAGAACCAGGTGGGCCAGAGCTTTGGTCTCTGGGTGATGGGTTATGGTTGAGTGAACTGGTGTATAGTTGTTGATCAATTCTGGTGGTGGTATTGGTGTAATGGCTGACAGGTGTAAGTTGCTGTTGATTTATTGGCAGCCTTATTGATGTCTCCGTGGTGCAGCATTTTCTCCACATGCTGATAATGGTCTTTATGGTGTAAAGTAAAAATTCTGAGATCCTGCAGATGTTTTGTAAGCTTTTTTGGAATCAGCAGTCACATAAAACCAAGAACATGAATAAAATAAGACATTTAACAGAAACATCTTATCTTTATTTGGTGTTAATGTATATAATTTTATTAATGACAGGTGTATAATAATTAAATTTTAACATGAATTTGAATTTTCTTCTTCTTCTTTGTCTTTCGGCTGTTCCCTTTCAGGGGTCGCCACAGCGAATCATCTGCCTTCATCTAACCCTATCCTCTGCATCCTCTTCTCTCACACCAACTAACTTAATGTCCTCTCTCACTGCATCCATAAATCTCCTCTTTGGTCTTCCTCTAGACCTCCTGCCCGGCAGTTCCAACCTCAACTGTCTTCTACAGATATATTCACAATTTTTATCTCATTACACATCTGAGCAGTTGAGGGTTAGGGGCCTTGCTCAAGGGCCCAACTGTGGCAACTTGGTGGTTCTGGGGTTTAAACCTGGGATCTTCCGAACCGTAGTCCAATGCCTTAACCACTGAGCTGTAAAAGGATTTTAGCTACCCCTGGCCCCTATTTGAATGTTATTGGTAAATTAGAAGTGCAGTCACATGCCCCATTGTATCAGTGTGCACTCTTGTGTAACCAACTTATTGTACAGTATTTAAATCTATTTAAATGTTTTTTCTTACCTCAAACTTTTATTCATTTCTGTATCATTTTACAGAAATCTCACATTTTTCTTATTTAAAAAATATGTCTAAAATCCTTTTACAATCTACAATCCTTTTATCAGTTTGAAAGAGGAGTGTAGAATTTTATATTAATGCTATATTAGGCCATGTTAGGAGATACATCTTACACAACCACTAACATTATTAATGATATTAAGGAATTAAGGAATCTTAATACAGTCTAAATTATACTTTTAAACCTGCATCACCTCTAACTCTCTCTCTCTCTCTCTCTCTCTCTCACACACGCACACACACATACACACACCCAAACACATTGTTTTTAGAAACACAGGAAGTTTTAAGTCTTTAGCACAGACACGTCTCACTCAGTCAGTCTTCAGTTGGACAAGATGGAGCTCCGTCCACTCTGTGTGATGCTCAGTGAGTAAATGTTCTTTGTCTGTCTTCATTACAATGACTGAATTACATCATGCCATCAGGTTCTGTGTGATTATTTATTTATTTATATTTCAGGATACTGATTTTAGAGTAAACTGTACATTCTGCCCTGTGTGGTGTGTTTATATTCAGTCCAATGTGTTTTATGAGTAAAATAATAAATAGTTATTAAACAAACCCTATTTATACCACTTACATGCTGGTGTCTCACATTACAGCAGAACATCACAGCTGATGATTTTAACTGTTATGCATTGATTTATATTTAACACTTTATATTTGTTTGGTGATGTTTTCTACACTCTATCATCTGTGAAGTAGAAAGAAAAAGTTGTTCTTGTAAATATATTAAAAACTTTGCCTTAGAGTCCGTGTCAAACAGACAGGACATCAAGCAAAAATTATAATATTTGGTTAAATTAATTTAGGACAGTCACCTGATTTGTTATGTTTATACTGTACTGTTTTTGTAAACTTTTTCCCACCCTACTTTTTGAGATTTCAAATTGAAAAAGCAGACATTGATAAAAGGAAACTGTTTATTACAGCTACAACATTAGTGACACCAGACGCTAGTTTGACATTTTGGACCCTGTTGAGGTAGTCATTGGTAGTCAATATTTTAGGATTTTACATTTGATATTTATTCTATTTGTTTGATATTTTCTGTACTGTATCATTTATAAAGTGGGGAACCCTGACAAGCAGACAGGAGATCGAGTAAAATCAAGAGTTTGTGAATAAGAGACATTTATTCAGCATATTGATATATAAGTCTATATATATATATATATATATATATATATATATATATATATATGTCTCTGTGTTTAACATCGGATCAGAGCAGCTGCAGCCTTACATACATTTATTCAAGATTAAAATAGAGTGTGATTACAACAAACAAATCATATTACACTACCATGTTGCTTACTTTTTTGTGCTGATTGGTCGGAATGTATTGATTAATTTTCTATAACAGCACCTCTGATAATAATACAGGCTGTACTATTACAAAGCACAGATTCATATTATTGTTGTTACTCTTTATTTTGTGCAAACTGTGAAAACCTCATACAGTATATAAATGTAGATTAAGATAGATTGTTCCTCAGTAACATGGTAACGTTGTTGCCTCTATATTCTTTGAAAGTTCAGTTTTGGAGTACACATGTCATTAAAGGGAACATGTGCTTTTAGGTGTTGTTATATTAGTGACAACTAGTTTGTGGTTTGTGCCTTGTGGTTGTCACACATCAATAAACATGACTATAAATGGTAAAAAGTATGGCATGTTCATTAATAAACATATGGGTATATGAGTATGGAGTTCTTTGAGTGATAAGTCATCTTGGTCTTAAACATATCTTTCAGAATTTGTGAGGAATAAATAGTTGCAGGCAAGGCATAATTGCAGAAGTGAAGACTTTTAAAAAAGAAAACAAACAAGAACCAAATTTATCCACACAGTGATACAAAACTAAATAAGCATTCAGACACAGACAGTAAAGACAACAGGTGCCAGATACAGTAAAACCAATCCGAGCTGAGCTACGTCAGGTCAAGTCAAGTAGGTTTTTATTGTCAATTCAACCTTATAAAGTTCAGTACATAGTGAAACAAAACAACAGAGCGCCCCCCCGTGGTCAAGGAAAACCCCCACTAAAATATTTTATTGTCTTTCCAACATAAAAGCTGTTGCGTGTGTCTTTATGGCGGAGTGTAGGTTTGGTCCAGAAACTGAACTGATTGAACATGGCATCCTTGAACCTGAGAGTCCTTAAACCCCAGAGAGGGGCAGCCACAAGATACTTGACCCCAGGCAGTGGGACAGACAGGAGATTGTTGAACCTACAGTGGTGTGAAAAACTATCTGCCCCCTTCCTGATTTCTTATTCTTTTGCATGTTTGTCACACAAAATGTTTCTGATCATCAAACACTATTAGTCAAAGATAACACAAGTAAACACAAAATGCAGTTTTTAAATGATGGTTTTTATTATTTAGGGAGAAAAAAAATCCAAACCTACATGGCCCTGTGTGAAAAAGTGATTGCCCCCTGAACCAAATAACTGGTTGGGCCACCCTTAGCAGCAATAAGCACCCTTAGCCTGCTTTGAGACAATGACCATTGTTAAAAAAAAAAAGCGCTATATAAATAAATAACTGCAATTAAGCGTTTGCGATAACTTGCAACGGGTCTTTTACAGCGCTCTGGAGGAATTTTGGCCCACTCATCTTTGCAGAATTGTTGTAATTCAGCTTTATTTGAGGGGTTTTCTAGCATGAATCGCCATTTTAAGGTCATGCCACAACATCTCAATAGGATTCAGGTCAGGACTTTGACTAGGCCACTCCAAAGTCTTCATTTTGTTTTTCTTCAGCCATTCAGAGGTGGATTTGCTGGTGTGTTTTGGGTCATTCTCCTGCTGCAGCACCCAAGATCACTTCAGCTTAAGTTGACTAACAGATGGCCGGACATTCTCCTTTAGGATTTTTTGGTAGACAGTAGAATTCATGGTTCCATCTATTACAGCAAGCCTTCCAGGTCCTGAAGCAGCAAAACAACCCCAGACCATCACACTACCACCACCATATTTTACTGTTGGTATGATGTTCTTTTTCTGAAATGCTGTGTTACTTTTACGCCAGATGTAACGGGACACGCATCTCCCAAAAAGTTCAACTTTTGTCTCGTCGGTCCACAAGTTTTTTTCCCAAAAGTCTTGGCAATCATTGAGATGTTTTTTTAGCAAAATTGAGACGAGCCTTAATGTTCTTTTTGCTTAAAAGTGGTTTGCGCCTGGGAAATCTGCCATGCAGGCCGTTTTCGCCCAGTCTCTTTCTTATGGTGGAGTCATGAACACTGACCCAAATTGAGGCAAGTGAGGCCTGCAGTTCTTTAGATTTTGTCCTGGGGTCTTTTGTGGCCTCTCGGATGAGTTGTCTCTGCGCTCTTGGAGTAATTTTGGTCGGCCGGCCACTCCTGGGAAGGTTCACCACTGTTCCATGTTTTTGCCATTTGTGGATAATGGCTCTCACTGTGGTTCGCTGGAGTCCCAAAGCTTTAGAAATGGCTTTATAACCTTTTCCAGACTGATAGATCTCAATTATTTTTGTTCTCTTTGGATCTTGGCATGATGTCTAGCTTTTGAGGTGCTTTTGGTCTACTTCTCTGTGTCAGGTAGCTCCTATTTAAGTGATTTCTTGATTGAAACAGGTGTGGCAGTAATCAGGCAGTAATAGTTAACGGTTTTTGATGAGCAGAAACATTTAAGTGTGAAAAACATGCAAAAGAATAAGAAATCAGGAAGGGGGCAAATAGTTTTTCACACCACTGTATCTGGTAGGCCACCCAAGTATATTTGATTATAATTTTAAAAATGTCTATCTCCCAGTCTTTGATTGATTAATGAGTAGCAGACAGTTTTCTCTCGCACTAGCAGAATAAAGAGCTACATGAGCCATAGCGCAAACACAGTGTACTGAGTGGCAGTAAATTGCCATGGATACCAACCTCTGTAAAAAGGATAAATAGGGCATACTGACAGTCGCATATACACTGCAGAGATAGTTACACATGGAGAATGGGCTCTTCTCTACACAAAAAAAAAATCCCAGGAGGATTAACCCTTAAAACTCAAGCAGCAGGGATCTGTGACAGCAATAGAACACTGGGCAATGACCGATAAAAAAACAAACAAAAAAAAAAAAACAGAAGTCCTGTCGGTGTGTGTCGATGGGAGAGGCTTCAGACATCACAGTGTGCATTTGGGGTTTCTGATATGTCATATAGAACCAAAGTTACTATGTTGACAATGTGTAAATTTTACTGCAGCCATAATATGGTAATGATTTCTCAAGAATGTAGAACTCACAAAATGCAATTATTATTATTATTATTATTATTATTAGGGCCCAAGTACTATAACATCAGCCCTATAACGTTATAGTGTGTAAAGGGCCTTCTTGTTCTTCTAAGCTCATACACACTTGTACGTATACATGTTTAAGTTGATACACTTCTCGATCTCATTGAGCTGAACAGTTTTCACTAGGCATGCCCTGGGCTCAACTCAACACGAAGTCAGATATTTTGGGTTGTTTGCAAAACTCATACATTGGACATATTACATACAGTACACTACACTACACACACACTACATGCACAAACTACACATCCTACACACACAAACACCACACACGCATACTACTGTACATGCACACATACTACGCACAAACACACGCACACGCACTGCATACACACAACACACACAACACACACATTACACAGACACATATTACACACACAAATTATATATATACACACACACACACACACACACACACACACACACACACAGTGTATTTTAATATACTACTCCCAGGGGATTTATACAATTGCCACACACACACACACACACATACATACACACATCACAATTGTTAACACACCAATCTTCATAGGAGATTTCGCTGCATAGTTCATTCACACTTGCACGTATACATTTGAAACTTCTAGATCTCACTGAGCTGAACAGTTTTCACTATAACAACCCCATGGGTTTACATATACGTACTTACACATCACACACACACTCACACTCACAAATGTAAACACTCACACACTTGCATCTCTCTCTTTCTCTCTCTCTCTCTCTCTCTCTCACACACACACACACACACACACACACAAACTAAAAAGTCACGTTTCACACATCCACATACCAACACACACATCACAAATGTTCTCACTCACACAGACTCACTCATGACACACAGTGACACACAGATTAAACACACACACACACACACACACACACACACAAACGGTTCAAAGGTTTAAACAATGTTTTATGACATGCCAAATATTTATGGCCTTAGCAGCTCTTTTTTTCTATTATTATTTTATATAATTTTATATTTCTTATATTATTTTTTTGGCTAATAATTTCCTGTGTGACATCACATCGAGTAACATCAGCATCTGGGGCTTTTTGGAGGTCTTAACATGCTGAAAGGCACACAGGTTGTGAGGTGCGCCCAGCTAGTGATGGTGCAGGTGCTTGGGCCCACCCGTCATTGCTTGCAAATATATTTATTATTATTATTATTATTATTATTATTATTACTGGGCTTATGGATTTATGTAAACAAAACATGGTGCACTGTCTCTGTTATTGTTTCTTATCACTGCTCTGCTGATCTTGAATACCTGATTATTAAGTGCAGGCCCTTTTATCTACCACATGAGATCAAATACATTGTTGTGATAGCAGTGTTTGTCCCCCTGGATGCTAAGGCTAGCACAGCCATGAAAGAACTCAGTGCTGCTATTAACAGTCTTCAGACTGCACATCCTGACTGAGCTTTTATTGTTGCTGGGAGTTTTAATCACTGCAACTTAAGATCTGTTTTGCCAAAACTCCAACAGAAAGTGTCCTGCTTCACTAGGGGACACAAAACCCCGGATCATATTTACACAAGTGTGGCTGATGCTTACAAAGTCACACCCCTCCCCCACCTCAGACAATCAGACCACCTTTCATTGTTTCTGCTGACTAAGTCCAGTCATCAAACGTGTGGAACCAACCATCAGGACTGGTAAAGTCTGGCCAATCTGAGGAGGGGAAACTGCAAAGACAAGTAGGAATACAAACAGGGAGGACTTCAACTGTGCTGACCCAAGGTCATCTCCAAACAGCCCTGTGTCACTCCCAAATGAGCTCAACCTCTTTTATCCTTGTTTTAAAAAAGGGAACATAGAGTCAATGCTCAAAGCAGAGCCACTACCAGGTGAGTAGATGCTCACGCTCTCCACCTCTGATGTGTGTGCTACTCTGTGCAGAGTGAATGCAAGGAAAGCAGCTGGACCTGATGGCATCCCCAGCCGAGTATTCAGAACATTCGTTGGCCTTAAGAGGTCCTTACAGACATCTTAAATCTGTCCTTGTCCTAGTCTGCTGTCTTCTTTAAGTCTGCAACCATTGTGCCAGTCCCAAAGCACTCAGCTGCAAAAGCACTCAGTGACTTTCGACCCATCGCCCTCACAGCCATCAATGTGAAAAATAAAAAATGGTTTAAAAACTGAAAACACAAAATAAACAGAGCTCCGCCATCTACACGAGAATGGATGGGGCTCTGGAAACTAAAACAAAAACTGTATTCTCTTGGGCCTATGCCCTTACCGAGGATTTATATGAGAGAGGGAGTGTTTCTTAATGTGACTCAAAATAAGAGCGCATATAGAACTGAGGCGTGTCACTCTCTCTCACTCTCTTTGGCCGTGCCGTGCCTCTGCCTGTTCAGAACAGTGCAGAGTATTCATGGCACATAGTTGTGACCTGGAAAAAAAATTATAAATGGTTTTCATTTTTTTTTACAAATAAAAAAAGTGGCACGCATTTGTATTTCACCCCCTTTAAACTAAAATCCAGTAAAAACCAATAGCCTTCAGACGTCACTTATATTTGTGACTTTCGAAAACTTATAGGCACTGACCTGTTTGAGGTGTACAAGTGTTCATTTAAAAGCCAGAAGTTATCTGAGAGCTGCACAAAAGTGGTCCTTTGTTCCTCACAAAAAGGAGACTTGGGACTCCTTAAAACCTGGAGACTAGTGTCATTATCTAGTGTCATTATAATTATAAAATCCTCTCCAAATCTCTTGCAAACAGACTGAACCAGTGCACACACTTTTATATTGTGTGGCTTGTTTTTTACACTTAAGGTTTGAGGTAGTCTTACAGTATCTGAACTTTTGAAATTAAACAGGATATTAGACAGGGGTGTCCACTATCTGGACAACTCTACAGTCTCACCATAGAGCCACTGCTATGCAAGCTGAGAGCTGAGCTGCAAGGGCCTACAATCTTACCAGGTGGTCTTTAATGGAGTTGGCCGTATGTATCTTGCAGCGGTTTTAGGAACCAGATTAATGTGATTTCTGATGGAGAGACTTGAGTGGTTGAGGGGATCTCAGAGCTACCTTGGCATCTCAGGGAACCTTCGGGACATAGTGAAAACTAGCAGCTTCTCTACCCATAACAATACTTTCAGCAGGAGAGGATCATCAACAAGAGGAAGGAGCCATTCTGTCCTTTCAAACACCTCTATTGTCAAGAACTAACCTTAGGTGACCAGAAGACGTAGCTTTAGTGGTTAGCCCTTTGTTGCGTGAATGGTAAATCCAAACGCAGAAGGACACGAATAAGCAGAATAATCACGCTATTTAGTCTAAGGACTCTCACGAATGAGGAGCAAGGGAAAGACACAATCTAACCCGCATCCTATAAACACACACTCAATCTGAAAAAATCTGTCCATACTCGGGCCAAAGTACAAGCCAAAAGTCTGTCACTCTATGGAATTTCATTATAGGCCAGGCTAAACAAAATGCAGAGGGTGGCACTCAGTTATTGAGCACATACCCTTGCTGAACCTAGACCTAACCAACAGAAGCAACCTCAAATCATAACACTGTCCCCACAGGGCACTAAACATGACGATCAATCTGGAACAGGGTAAATCTGGACTTAAGTTTGGACATAAGGTTAGTTATGATAAAATGATGAGGAGCTACTCAGTACATCAGTTAAAATTAAATAAACTGTTGGCAGCTGAAACATATTAATCACTACAGTATTTATCCAATGGATAACAGACTATTTGCTTAGTTAAATCCATGTGGTGACTTTTAATTGGTGCAGCAGTTTATATTCACTGACATGGCACAACAAGACAAAATAATGCTTTACAATATTTTGTAACTTTAAATGTGAGGTGAGACTGAGGCAAGCAGATGGCAAATCAATTGACTGAGCTTTTAGACGAAAGATGTTTATATTTAAAGAGACATGACAATTTGTTTAACATCAAATCAGAGCTGATGCTGCATTAGGTAACACTGTTTGAGATTAATATAGCACATTGTGTATAATAACAAACAATTAGTCTTATACTACCATGCTGCTAAACTAATTTTTTTTTTTTTATAAGAGAAGCTATGCCAATAGTACTGGTTGCCGAACAAAGCAAGAGCGTATATAATTATTAATTTCCATCATGGTAAGGCATTTATGTCACTAGATTTGTAAAGGAGTGTAGATTAAGGCCGATTGCTCTTTGCAGTTTCTAGTAACGTGACAACATGTTTTTGCCTTCTGTATTTTTGCAACTTTAAGTGTGAAGGATGATGCTAAAAAAGAATGAGTACTTCTAGTTGCTGACATTAGTGACAACAACACATTTGTCTTTTGTGCCTTGTGGCTTTCACACATAAACAACATAAAACATCACTATAAATGGTAAAAAGTATGGTGTCTTGTTTAGTTAAGGATTGTAATCATGGCATTCTGTTCTTTCAAGACATTCTTGAAACGTTCTTATTGTTCCTAAAATATGTTAGTAGCTTTAAAATGGTTCTAAGGAAGTGCAACCAGTAACAGGATCATGAGTACCCAAGGATCAATGATCAATGATATGTTTGGGGAGCAATAGCTAGTTATTCTGTTCTGATCCCAAAGAAGTATTCCTGTTGCACAAATTACAGAAAAATAATTAATGGTTATTAAAATGTTAGGGTGCCCAACCTTAAAATGCTCACAGCTTTATATGTATAAGGATGTGTAGCCATAGTCTGGCCAAAGTGACCAAGCTATCTACCACCCAAAGTCTTTACAATGGGATTTTGGCCATCCAAATGGATCTTGGAGTGGTAGTAGAAGGTAAAGAGGTCTGATGCATCATATCGACTTTCAAACTGAGTAGACAGCTGGGTGTGCAGTATGTGTATTGCTTACCAGTGTAAAAAAAAAAAACATGCACTATAGAAAGAAAGCAGGCTGGCAGTGTGATCTATGATTAGTGTTTACGGAGGTGGTAAGTGTCAAGAAAAAAAAATACATGAATGCCACTAACTACCTACTGTAGATAAACACTGTTGCTGACCAAATACTTGGAGCTGTTTGGGAGGCACCTAGACTATGTTTGGCAGAGCCTAATAAGATTCTATTTGTCACCTACAGTACCAGTCAAATGTTTGGACACACCTTCTAATTCAGTGTTTTTGTTTTTGTTTAGGGATTTATTTTTTTACATTCCAGAACAACACTGTAGATTTAAAAATCATAAAATAACATATGCAATTATGTAATTAAGTCACAGCAACAACAGTCAATTGTTATTTTACAACACAAGGGTTAGCTTTTCTGGAGCACCCATCATGCACCATAATGAAACTGGCTCTAAAGACCATCCCAGGAAAGCAAGACCTAAACCTACCTCTGCTGCAGAGGAGAAGTCACCAATTAACAGCACCTCAGATAAAAGTCAGTATGAAGGCTATACAGAGCATACATGGCAGACACGTCTTAATAACAACTGTTCAAACAGATTAATGCATATTTTGGGTGCCTTTAGTATTATATTTACAGTGTTGAAAGAAATGAAAATCAGAAAAAAACATGGAATTGGAAAGTGCGTCCAAACTTTTGACTTGTACTGTATGAGACAGGGAAGTTAAGCCGTAAGCCCAGAGCCTTAACCCTTAACCCTCTTAGCTCCCACTGCCATTTATATATATATATATATATATATATATATATATATATACACTCACCTAAAGGATTATTAGGAACACCATACTAATACGGTGTTTGACCCACTTTCGCCTTTAGAACTGCCTTAATTCTACATGGCATTGATTCAACAAGGTGCTGAAAGCATTCTTTAGAAATGTTGGCCCATATTGAAAGAATAGCATCTTGCAGTTGATGGAGATTTGTGGGATGCACATCCAGGGCATGAAGCTCCCGTTCCACCACATCCCAAAGACGCTCTATTGGGTTGAGATCTGGTGACTGTGGGGGCCATTTTAGTACAGTGAACATTTTAGTCATGTTCAAGAAACCAATTTGAAATGATTCGAGCTTTGTGACATGGTGCATTATCCTGCTGGATGTAGCCATCAGAGGATGGGTACATGGTGGTCATAAAGGGATGGACATGGTCAGACACAATGCTCAGGTAGCCCGTGGAATTTAAACAATGCCCAATTGGCACTAAGGGGCCTAAAGTGTGCCAAGAAAACATCCCCCACACCATTACACCACCACCACCAGCCTGCACAGTGGTAACAAGGCATGATGGATCCATGTTCTCATTCTGTTTACGCCAAATTCTGACTCCACCATTTGAATGTCTCAACAGACATCGAGACTCATCAGACCAGGCAACATTTTTCCAGTCTTCAACTGTCCAATTTTGGTGAGCTCGTGCAAATTGTAGCCTCTTTTTCCTATTTGTAGTGGAGATGAGTGGTACCCGGTGGGGTCTTCTGCTGTTGTAGCCCATCCGCCTCAAGGTTGTGCGTGTTATGGCTTCACAAATGCTTTGCTGCATACCTCGGTTGTAACGAGTGGTTATTTCAGTCAAAGTTGCTCTACTATCAGCTTGAATCAGTCCAGGGGTTCTCCTCTGACCTCTAGCATCAACAAGGCATTTTCGCCCACAGGACTGCCGCATACTGAATGTTTTTCCCTTTTCACACCATTCTTTGTAAACCCTAGAAATGGTTGTGCGTAAAAATCCCAGTAACTGAGCAGATTGTGAAATACTCAGACCGGCCCGTCTGGCACAAACAACCATGCCATGCTCAAAATTGCTTAAATCACCTTTCTTTACCATTCTGACATTCAGTTTGGAGATTGTCTTGACCAGGACCACACCCCTAAATGCATTGAAGCAACTGCCATGTGATTGGTTGATTAGATAATTGCATTAATGAGAAATTGAACAGGTGTTCCTAATAATCCTTTAGGTGAGTGTATATAGTGCATCCTGAAAGTATTCACAGCGCATCACTTTTTCCATACAGTGGAACCTCAGATTACGAGCATAATTCGTTCCGGAAGTGGGCTCGTATTCCAAAACACTCGTAAACCAAATTTAATTTTCCCATAAGAAATAATGGAAACTTAAATTATTCGTTGTACAGCCCAAAAAAATTTATACATAAAAATAATTAATACAGAATATTAAGTAAAAATAAAACAAATTAACCTGCACGTTACCTTTCAAAAAAGTTAAAAATAAATCCCGGCAGATAAGCATTTCCCTTTGTGCACGCAGGCGCTGTGTGTGTGCGTGTGTGTGTGTGTGAGGCTAGAGTAAGTGGAGACTCTTGCTTTCAGCCCCTCCTGTCTCCCTTTCCTCATCTTACACATTAAAACTTTCTTCTCTCGTTTAAACACACACACACATTAACGGAAAGACTGTTGTTCTGTTCTAAATTATAAAAGCTTCTCCGCTTTTTTTTATGTTGCTCGCGACAGCGTAACAGCTCGTAATTCATGCTCGTGTAATGATGAGATGAACAAACTCGTCGATGCCCGTTCTTTTATTTTCTGCATTGTCAGGTTATAGTACAAACTTTCGGGTGGATCCTGCACTTATATCCAACTAAAAAAACTACAGAAGAACAAAACTCAGGCTCAATATCCTAACTTAAATCTCACATTCGCGTTCACACACAGCGAACTGCATTACCCACAATGCATCTTCCGCACTGGACTACACTTCCGTAAACAGAGGTCATAAATCAACGTCTCTCTCCCGCTACACTGTTTTATCTAAAAAGAAAAGGCAATAAACATCGCTAATGACACTCGTGTGAGCGCAAACTAACAGAATCACTGCTGTAAAGTAAAACAAACAAACAAATGACCCAGCACCTTACCTCTGAAAAGATTTGCGACAAAGTTTCTTCGGAGAGCAGAGTGTGTGTGTCTCTTTCCTGCATTTCTGTGCGCGCGTGTGTGTTTGTGAATGAGGGTTTCACACACACACACACAGCCGGCACAGTGTCTAATTGCGCACGCGCACACACACACACACACACACACCGTGATGAGAAAGAAAATAGATTTTTAACCTCTGTATTGAGAATTTCTTTTGCCTTACTCGCGCGCACACACGTGTGTTATAAGAAACAGTACACACGCTTCCGAACAAATAATAAAATATGTTTCATACACACGTAGTCACAGTGTTATAGTAAACAGTACACACGTGCACAGATGTTAATTATACCATTAAGAGACGAGCACTAAGACCCAGCAGGGGAGACGATGCCGCAGCGCAAGAGAGAGAAAAACCGTTGGCTCAGTTGTGATCACGTGACGCTCGGCGTCTAAACAAGAAGCGCATGCGTGAAACATGATACTCGGTGCTCGTAAACCAAGAAAATGCTCGTTTTTCAAGTTAAATTTTATTAAAAATATTGGCTCGTCTTGCAGAACACTCGTAAACCGCGTTACTCGTAATCCGAGGTTGCACTGTATTTTGTTATGTCACAGCCTTATTCTAAAATGGATTAAATTCCATTCAGGCCTATATGGTAGAGTGGCCAGATGGAAGCCAGTCCTTAGTAAGAGGCACATGGCAGCCTGCCTGAAGTTTGCCAAAAGGCACCTGAAGGACTCTCAGACCATGAGAAACAAAATTCTCAGGTCTGATGAGACTCTCTGGCCACTCTACCATCCAGAAGGACAACCATCTCTGTAGCAATCCACCAATCAGGCCTATATGGTAGTGGTCTGAGAGTCTTATGACAAACTCCAGGCGGGCTGCTCTGGAGCTCTGACAGAGTAACCATCGGGTTCTTGGTCACCTCCCTGAATAAGGCCCTTCTCCCCCGATCGCTCAGTTTAGATAGCCGACCAGGTCTAGGAAGAGTCCTGGTGGTTTTGAACTTCTTCCACTTATGGATGATGAAGGCCACTGTGCTCATTGGGACCTTCAAAGCAGCACAAATTTTTTTGTAACCTTCCCCAGATTTGTGCCTCGAGACAATCCTGTCTCAGAGGTATACAGACAATTCCTTTGACTTCATGCTAGGCTTGTGCTCTGACATGAACTGTCAACTGTGGGACCCTATATAAACAGGTGTGTGCTTTTCTAAATCATGTCCAATCAACTGAATTTACCACAGGTGGACTCCAATTAGGCTGCAGAAACATCTCAAGGATGATCAGGGAAACAGGCTGCATCTGAGCTCAATTTTGCAAATGCTGTGAATACTTATGTACATGTGCTTCCTCAATTAAAAAAAATGAAAAATTAATTTGCAAAAATCTCAAGTAAACTTTTTTCATGTTGTCATTATAGGATGTTGTGTGTGGAATTCTGAGGGAAAAAATGAATTTAATCTATTTTAGAATAAAGCTGTGACAACAAAATGTAGAAAAAGTGATGCGCTGTGAATACTTTCCGGATGCACTATATATATATATATATATATATATATATATATATATATATATATATAAATACTGTAGAAACCACATATATTGTATATATATGGTTTCTACAGTATATGTGATGTTAACGTGTTCCAGTTTTGGTGACACTTATAGCAGCAATGACCAGTGTGTAAGCAGTCAGAGACCATGGTGTGTGTGTCTGTGTGTGTGTGTGTGTGTGTGTGCGTGCGCGTGTGTGGACGAGTTTGGGTGTGATTTAATTCTTTGACGTAAGGTGAAATCAGATCATGCCTTGCTGTTTGACTTGTTTTACAATTCATCCACCATGAATTATCTAACTTTAACACTCCTTGACATTGTATTAGTAATTAGGCAATGATATACTGAACATTACTTTGCAATAAGTGAGGGTGTGTTTTGATTGGCTATAGTAGCTCCTTGTGAAGTAGACTGCACAAGGTGTTCAGCCATGTTATGTAAGATTCAAAACTGTAGGGAGAGAAACTGTTCCACTGAAAGAAAAAAAATAATGATGGTTTGTGACATTACCCATCAGTTATTGCACTTGGTATTGTTGGAGAACTATACAGATGAGCCATAACATAACATTATGCCCAGGATTGTGTAGGTTCCCCTTATGCCACATGGCCAACTCTGGCCTCTTGGGGCATGACTTCACATGACCTCTGGGAGTGTGCTGTGTTGTCTTGCACCAGGACATTGGCAGCATTAAGGCTGGGAAAGTGGAATTGGTCTTATTATTACTGTATGTTTATATAAAATGTGGGAAATCTGATGTCTGTTTTTTTCCTGGGCTATATACTACCATTTAAAAGTTTGGGATCACTTTCTAAATCCATGGTTGTTCCTGATTTTTATTACTTTCTACATTGTAAAGCAATGCTGAAGGTGTTCAAAATATGCAATAATCTCCTTAGAACAGTTAATGTTGAGATGTATCTGCTACCTATGATCTGTAAAGTCTTATAATGGCTCTAATCTAAGGTGCAATTTTTTAGTTGCTTATGTTGTAAAATTTATAGAAAATGGCCATTAATCCTTTTAAACTTTGCTTTGGTGACATGGATAATGAACTTTAGAAATGAAACTATTATATATACACATGTACATATAAACAGGTAAATTAGCATTTACATAAGATTCAAATAATACAAAATATGAATCAATATGTACAAACATTTATACTTTTTTTTTGAAGTTTCAGGTATAAGCCTTCAAATATAGTTTCATATAGCAATGTTCAAAATCCAGTATATCTTGGTGGAAGCACTCTGAGTGTGCTCCTTTGTTTTCTTTGAATTTATCAAGATGAGCATCAAGGATATGGACTTTCAGGGACAATTTGCTATAGTTTTTCACCAGATGATTATGTAACATTTATAGCACATTTACGGAGTCTCATGTATCAGTGTCTTGTAATGATCAGTATGTTTTTCTTTATAGAAAAGTGTTTCATTTATTATATTTGGAAAGGAATGGAGATTTTCTTTTTTCTTGTCCTTTGCAGTTTTGCAGTAACATGCCAACATGTTTGCATCTGTATTTTTTGCACTTCATGTGTGAAGAACGGATGCTATTAAAAGAGAACATAGCAGCTTTTAGTTGCTATGCCATTAATTCTAACAACTAATTTGTTTGTGGTTGTCACACAATATTAGCCATGACCATAAATGGTAAAATATTGTTGCATGTTCATTAATGAAGTTTTGTAAATATTGACATAAGTATGGTATAAGAAGAATAAAACATTTCAGCATATGTTATTGTTAAACACTATGCAACACAAATTTTGTTATTTAAAAAAAAAATGTTTATGTTGTAAAAGTTTAGAAACTGGGCATTATTCACTTAAATATTTGCTTAAATGTCCATAAAATTATTATTTAATTAATTAAAATAAAAAAGTGAACAAAAATGTTTGGAATTTAGTACTTTATTATTATTTTGTAAATTTGCGGCAGTAATGTAAATCACTTTCAGGTATCAGCCCCAAATATACAGTAGTGTCTCATTATGTTATTATACACTCTTTGGTAGTGATGTACAAATCTAGCATATCATTGTGGAGTATCTCTGAGTATGCTCTCATGTTCTCCTTAAGTTTATCAAGATGAGCATCAAGGATATGGACTTTCAGAAGACAGATTGTTCTTTGCAGTTTCTTGCTAACATGCCGACATGTTTGCCTCTGCATTTTTTCTGAAAGGGAACAGCTGCTTTTGCTAAGCCGTAAATTTTTGGAGATTTCTGTGCACTCTCAGATCATCTTTATTTGTGGTGAAATCAAGACACCAGTTTAGACCTTCATACAGATTAGGGTTGAAGTCTCAAAGATACTTGAAGCCTGCAGACTCCTTATCAAGAGCTATGACAAATTGTTTCATACTGTATGACCCAATTTTATGTGCAACGGTGGGAATTGCTGGGGTTTCACTAGTGGCTCACACTTGATGTTGGGCCTCTGCATCAATCCATTGTGGCTAGTGCTTCCTGTCATAGGCCTCTGCACTGTCCCTGTTGTCCTGAAAAACAAATAACAAAGAAACTTGTTAAACAGCATTTTGACAGTAACTTACATCACAGCCAAACTTATCATATGTCAAGGAATCTAGCAAGGGATACTTTTGTATTCTTCTTTAAGATGCACTAGAGGAAGAGACGGATACTTATTCCGGTTATAGAGCAGGCCGGCTTTGAGCTTTCTGGATGAACTAGCAATGGAAAGGTGCAACTCATTTGGGTTACAGACAATTCCAGTTGCCTTGCTGACACATTGTGGCAAAAGCATCAATCCTCATGAGTGAAAAAGCTTTAAAAAATGTGGGTAATACCTCTTCCGACTTCAAGTCACACACTTCCATCAAACAAATCCCAGTTCTTGAGCCTAGCTGTCAAAAGCATGTCAACTTTGTTAGACCAAGATTTTTGATCTAATTATTGAGGTATCTTTGTAGTAGTAGTATGGGCTTCTCTTAATAGCTGCACCGCTGAAACTCTCATTTTCAATGCCTTACTTGTTTGTCAAAATCCAACCTGAAGTGGTGAGTGGTGAGCCCTAGTATACAGTATATATTACTATGGAAATGTCTAGAAAATTCTAAAAGATTCTTGAATATTTCAAAGTTTTACAATGACTACTTGAAGTGTTCTGCTAAAACTGGTGTATTTAAAAAAATAAATAAATTAAGCCTTTTCAATTCACTTTAGGCATAAGCAATTGAGAAATACTTATTTTTACAACAGCAATACATGTGATGTACTTCACCTGTGATTTCTAATGTTTCTCTCTCTACTTTTAGTGCTGATGGGACTCATCCACTGCACACGAACAGATGATTCAGGTATTCTTTTTTTTTCCCCCCAGATTTAGTGATGCCTTAGACCAAAAGTTTTTATTATAAAAAATAAAAAACACATATACAGACATACAACCATGAGTCTAATATGGTTCTTAATCTGCTTTGTCTTTAGCATTTGTATACAGTTATTTCTTTTCTTTTAAAGCAGTACATGCTTTATGTAAACAGGTATTTTAATAGCACTTTTTTACACTTGGTGTGCATTCAAGCCTAGTGGAAAATGCCACTATTTGACTGCAATCAGATGCTTAAACCATAGCAACTCTTACAGTACTTTGAAGCAACATATATTACCTAAACTTTTCTTTTTATATTTAAATCATGACATCTTCACTTCACAATAAAGAGTAAACAATTATGTTTAGCCTTAATCTTGGGCAGGGATAGCTGTAAAGATGTTCATGTTTTTATTTTCAACATACAAAATATACTATATTGTATTATTGTATGCATTCCTAATTTGAGGTAGGCTGGGTCCAGATTGACTTGCCGTGGTTTGAGAAGCCCTGGTCTAGAGGCATGGGGACTTGAGGGTTAGAACAGAATAGAAGAAATTGTATTCAGACCTGGAACATCAAAGGGGATGTTTTAGCACTTTTATTTTCTTTTGACTGTCAGGAAGTGAAGACATTCACAGCTGAAACTTAGGTTTATCAAGATATGAGTCAAACATTACAAAATTTGAAGCAAAAATAATTAAAAAAGCAAAAAAAAGAAGCTTCAGGCAATCAGCAAACAACAACGAGCACAATGGAATGCGGCAAAACACACCGCTTTAAAGTTATGATGATCAGTTTAGTACCTGTTCTGAACCATTCTGCTCCCCTGGCTCCTAGCTCAGTACTTTAGTGAAAAATCTTGTCGATCAAAAAATAATTCATGCCTTTAAAATGGAGTTCTGTCATCATTTCAGTATTAAATATTAAGTATTAAATTAAGTATTCCACTGCATATCGTACTATCTATGACTGTGTATGTGACAAATAAAATTTAATTTTAAATTTGAAATATCCAATGTTGCAAACAGGAAAAATAAAGAAAAAACATTGAATAAGAATGTGTATCCAAAAATTTAACTGGTACTGTGATAAGCAATGGTTTTAGAATAGCAATTGTTGTTGCACATCAGTCTGAAATGAATTAGAAAAATGATTTCCAAACAATTTAGAGTTTATTGTTATAGAGTTAAAAAGGTTTTTCACCACTGGAAATCATTTAAGACAGTTGGGAATCTTCTCAGGAGTGGACGTCGCAGCGCATTCACTTCGAGTTTAGACTGTGCATTTTCAAAGAAATAAAAAATAAAGATAAAAAAATAGCTACATCTCAGATACTACAGGCCTCACTGAGTATGTTAATTGTTAAAGTCCATGAAAGCAGAATTAGAGAACGACTGAACAAATAGGGTTTGTTTGGAAGGGTTGCCAGGAAAAAACCTCTCCTGTCCAAAAATAATATGGAAGCCCAACTGGAACCTGGTGCTTAACTCAGAAGCAAAGCTGCTTCTGAACTAAGCAGAAGACTTCTGGAACAATTTCCTGTGGGCAGACGAAACAAAAGTGAAGTTGTTTTGCTTTAATGCCTGGCAACATATTTTGCAAAAAAAAAAAAAAAAAAAAAAGAATTTCAACACACAACACCTTATACCCTCTGTCAAGCACGATGGTGGAGGGGTGATGATTTGGAACTTGGCACTTGTTTCGCAGCCACAGGACCTGGGAACCCTGCGGTCAATAAGTTGACCATGAATTACTCTGTATACCAGAACATTCTAGAGGCAAATGTGAGGTCATCTGTCTGACAGTTAAAGCTTAGTTGAAATTGAGTCATGCAACAGGAGAATGCAAACAGGAGACAGCAAAAAGATAAGGGAGTACAGAAAAGGCCTCATTAAAATAGAAGAAATTTATTAGAGCAAAATGCGGACAGTGAAGAAGATTTGAAAAATGTATAAATACATTAATAAAGCAAACAGATTATTTTTAGACTAAAAAGCAAAATACATTACAGGTGATCTGATTCACCCAGTGTGTGCAGTGTGCATTGAACTTCTGACCTTACTTTTACATACATCTGTGTGTGTGTGTGTGTGTGTGTGTGTGTGTGTGTGTGTGTTTGTGTTGCTTGTTGCTGCTTGTGTGCCCGCTAGCCACGAAATAATCGTGTGTAATTTTTATATTCAGAGCAGTTTATATAAGCTGGGGACTTTGTATCTTAATACTATGACCTTTCTCGCTTATCTCGTGTGTGTGTGTGCGTGTGTGTGTGTGTGTGAAAGAGAGACAGAGAGAAAAAGAGAGAGAGATGTAGTGAAGTAATAAATAAGGATGTGTACATCAGAATTATAATTTTTTAGCTCTATATTTTACAGTTAAACCTTGGATTGTGAGCATAATTCGTTCTGGAAACATGCTTAGAATGCAAAGCACTTGAATATCAAAGTGAACCCCCCCCCCCCAAAAATAAATTCTGATGAGAGAGCAGATGGAAGAGGGGGGTTATTGTGTAGGACCACTTTCACCACCTTCTTATCTTTTTCTCCTCCTCTCTCTCTCTGTTTCCCTAACATCAGCCCGATTCTGTTCCTTTCTGTGTGACTTTAACATGTAAACTCTCTAATGACACTCGCTTTTGCTGACTTCTGAGAATTTCACAGAAATGTGACGTTGCATTTTCCTTAAACAGACTCATCTCCTGCACTGCTACAGTCTTTTAACCTTTTCTTTATGAGAGCCATTGTTGCATCACAGTTACTAAAGAACATGAAGAACATGACGCTCAACAGACAAAGCATATACACACTGCTCGTACTGCAATACGCTGCTCGTTTATCAAGTTAATATTTAGTTTTCAATTTTGCTTGTCTTGCAAAACACTTGCAGACCAAGTTACTCTCAATCCTATTAAAAGAGCAATGAAATAAATCTCTTTTTGTTTTGTTTTTTAGATTATTGCATCATTATTGTTAATCTTTTATATTTAGTTCCCATGCTGACTTTTAATGTTCCTAAAGATGAATAATCAGGACAACAGGACAGCAAACACACTCTAACTCAGACACGAGCCAATAGTGACAAAGATCTAGAAATTTCAGAATAGTAACTCGATTAATTCTGGCACTGAGTCAGTTTTCCACATTAAACTTCATTGGTAGTGATTGTTGAAATGACTCAGTCCACCTCTGACACGTGAGCAGATACTGTTTCACATTTTAATGTCTTACTACATCTTTAAATAACGGATTTTAGAATGAGTTCATAAATATGTCTTTGTTTTTGTAACAGAATCAAAAGGCAATGACTCTCAGACTGGAGAAGGTAAGTGACAGTTTATTACTTTAGTTTTTATAATATATAAAGTATTGCAGCAACTTCAGCTTTCAGATTTGTTCATTTGTTTATCAAAGTCCTACACTCTCACTGTGTCTCATTATAGACACTTTATAGTTTGTTTCTGTTTAATTTTAATTCTCACATTTTTTTTTTAATCTTAAAGACTCTGATTCCCCTTATTTCTGATTTGTGACATGACAACATTTCCCAGTTTTATTAACATTAAGGCAAAACAATTATTTACATAATTTCTTTTTAAAAAAGATCATTTCAAAAGTTTACAAATATGTTTTAAATAAAGATGATGTGTGTAGTTTGGCATTTTGTGTTTCACAAATTGTTATACACTTATTAATATAAATTGATCTAGCAAGAGATTGGAGACTTGCATCATCACACAACATTCATTTTCTCACTTTGATATTATTGATGCTTTACAATTAATTTTCTTATTTCACTGTCATGGTGCAGTGGCTTAGTGGTTACTACTGTTACATTTGAAGCTTAACTTTGTTCTGTGTGTGGAGTTTGCATGTTCTTACTGTGATTGATGGGTTTCCTCTGGAAATGTCTAGTGTGTGTTTGTGCTTGTGTGGGCATATATATATATATATATATATATATATATATATATACACAGTGGTGTGAAAAACTATTTGCCCCCTTCCTGATTTCTTATTCTCTTGCATGTTTGTCACACTTAAATGTTTCTGCTCATCAAAAACCGTTAACTATTAGTCAAAGATAACATAATTGAACACAAAATGCAGTTTTTAAATGAAGGTTTACGTTATTAAGGGAGAAAAAAACCTCCACAATCTACATGGCCCTGTGTGAAAAAGTGATTGCCCCCCTTGTTAAAAAATAACTTAACTGTGGGTTATCACAGCTGAGTTCAATTTCTGTAGTCACCCCCAGGCCTGATTACTGCCACACCTGTTTCAATCAAGTTTCAATCAACTTCTTATCTTTCTCTTCTCTCTATCTCCCCAACATCAGCCCGATTCTGTTCCTTTCTGTGTGACTTTAACATGTAACCTCTCTAATGACACTCGCTTTTGCCGACTTCTGAGAATTTTTTTTTATTTTATTTTTTTTTTCCCGGCCTGTCAGTATCACAGATAACACATAGCAGAGAGTATGTGTAGCTGTTCTATCATCATTCACAGCCATTTTTTTTTTTTTTTTTTTTACATTTATTTATTTATTTATTTATTTTGTTTGTTTCCCATATTATAACAGACAAGACCGGGGACCAAAAAAAGAGAAGAGAGAGTAAAAAAAAAAAAAAAAAAGAAAGAAAAAGGGGGGGGTGAGAGGGGGGAGAGAATATCGTCAAAATTCGCTTCCGCACCTGCTGAAGAAAAAGAGAAAAAACAACAGCAGAAAAACCGCAGCCACAACTAACACCTGCACGACTCGCGGCAAACCACAAATCCCAAAACCTGTTGAGCCGCGCACATAATAAAATATTTTGAAATAAACATTTTGTTTTGAAGCAACAGCAAAGACAGTGTGTGTGAGCACCTGTTTGTACACCAGTGTGAACGTTTGTGTGCACACCTGTGTGTGTGAGCGCGCTTGTTTTCATAGGGCTCCTCCATGTAAATGTTTAATAGTGTGTGTGGGGGACCCCAGTCCCATCCCGCGAGGCATGGAGCAGATACGGCGAAGACACGGGTCCCAGACATCCAGAGGCCCCCCAGAGCACAGGAGTCTCAGGAGAACCACCGCAGGGACAGCCCCCCCACCCTGAAAGGGGCAGCGGAGAGCCCAGAGGGGGGTCATCTAGCAGCCCCAGTGCAGACGCCCCAGGGGGCCGTGGTGACAGGAGTCGTCCACTCCGAGGCAGTCCGGTCCCTGGGTCCAGAGATCCCAGGGCCCCCCCATCCACCAGCCGGTGCCCCGCCAAGCCAGGAGAGCCAGAACCCGCCCAGCGACCGCCGCGAGTGAGCCAGCGCTCACCCGAGCGCCCCGCCCCGGAGCGAGAAACCAACAACCCACCAGCGGCCGGGGGCACCCCACAGCTGTGTGTGGTGGCAGAGCAGGGGGGGCCTGGGATGTTAAGGGAGGTGGAGTCTAGGACCTGACCTGACACCTAAACGTAGACAGCCAGGCACACACATACACAAACATATATTCCCACCCTCATACATACAAACAAATATTCACACACTCACACATGTAGACACACAAAAATAGACAATATACACACTCACACTCCCCATATACCCACTTCCCTCCGCCGTGGGGACAGAAAGACCCCCCGGGCCCCGCAGCAGCGGCAAGGACCACCAGCCCAGACCCCGACCGAACGGCCAGCTCCTCCTTTCAGCCCCCGGCCCTGGACCGCGGATAGAGAACGGGGGTGTGGAAAAAAAGAAGACCCCCGCTTCGCTCCTCCCGCTCTAATGTAGTGTTGGTGTGTGTTGTTCTAAGGTGCTTTAAAACAAGGGAGGGGCAAGACACTAACCACCCTCCGGCAGCTCGTGTCAGCTCTGCCCCTCCCAAGAACCCTAAATGTCTACGTGCCACTTAAAATTGGGAAGTGGGCACTGGCACCAGAGGTAAGGCTGATTAAACAGCCCGCCCTCTGGACGCCATTCAGAGTGCCCACCCCCAAGGCCCTATATGTATGTGTAACATGACAGTAAGTAATGAGAGTGTCTAAGATGTGATATAAAATTGAGATGCAGGTGGTCACAAGGAGACAGGAAAGGAAAACCTCCTCTGCATCCCAGCAACACCCCCGCACCCCAAAGCCCTACCTGTATGGTGTTGTGATGGAGCGGGAAGAGGGAAGCATCGGGGATGGGGAGAAAATAATCAGAGGAGGCAAGTACCCCCCCCTTGGGACCAGCTCCCCTACTGACCCCCATAGGCACCCCCGTTGCCCAAAAAAAAAAAAAAAAAACGCCCAGGGCCGGGGGCCCAGGCCCATCCAAACCAGGGCCCATGGCAGCGGCCCCACCGGCCACCGCAGAGCCCGGGGCAGCCCACCAGGCCCCACAACAGAGGGGAAGGCGAAGAAAAAAAAAAAAAATTAATTAATAAATAAAAAAATAAAAAAATTACTCCCACCCCCACATTCAGTCGACTCCCAGACTACATAGAACAATAGACACCCAAGTTAGGCCCGTCCTCCTCCTGTAATGGACCCCCCCTGCAAAGAGGACACTTGCAGATGGTAGAAACACACCCACCAGCTGAAGGGGCCCCCCAGCTCCACCGATGCGTCGAAGGTCCCCGCCCAGGGCCGGGCACCAGGGCAAGCACCAACCCACACCACGGCAGCACACCAGCCAGGACCCAGGCCCCCCAGGCCCAGCCGGAACCCCAGCCCAGAGGAAGAGCGCCCCCAGGACCCCAAACCCCCCCCGGACCTATCTCGGAGCAGTATGGCCGCCAGGCCGGCAACCTACGTCCGCCGACACGGCCCTCCCCAGCAGCGCCGCGTGCGGACGGTAGGGGGGGGGGGGGAAGAAAAAAAAAATTATAGTAAATAAATAAATAAATAAATAAAATAAAAAAACACCGCCCAGGAGCCACCCGCGCCCCCTCCAGGCCAGGACCGCAGCCCCAGCGCCGGACCCCCCAAGAAACCCACCCCGCGAGAACGCCTAGACGCCCCAGGCCAGCATGCCCCCCGCCGCATCAGCAACCAGTACCAAACCGGACAGAACTGCGGCCCCCAGCCACACTAGGTAATGGAGCCGATCAAAGGAGCCCAGAGAGATTGACCTAATGTGGCAGCAGACACCGTGTCAAGACTAATATAGTCTAACAAACGATCTCTATATTGGTTGATATTAAGATTATTTCTATTTTTCCAGTTCATGAGGACAGTCTTCTTAGCGATGCATAAGGCGGTGAAAGCCATGTGGATTGTGTTGACCTCTGTAGTGACACCCTCTAGGTCACCCAACAAGCAAACTGAAGGAGAGGCTAGAATGGAACATTTAAGACACTTTGATAAGTCTTCACAAATCTCATACCAGAATTTCTGAACAGGTGGACAGAACCATAGAGCATGTATGTAATTGTCAGGTGTGTTGTTTTGGCAGTGTGAGCAGTTGTTAGAAGCTGTAAGACCCATCCGGAACATCCGATGACCTGTGTAGTGCACTCTATGCAGAATTTTGTATTGTATTAATTGTAAACTGGGATTTCTAATCAGTTCAAAAGGTTTTAAACATATCTGAGACCAGAAATTGTGGTCCCAGCTGACTGATAGATCTGCCTCCCATTTTGCAATAGGAATTGATACTGATTCATCTATTTTGGATAGTGTCCTGTATATTTTAGATAATAATTTGGGGGTCCTGAGGTCAAGGAATTCTGCCACTCTTGGTGGTATTTGTAATTTGATATGATCGGAATTAAATTTCTTTCTTATTATAGATTTAACTTGTTGATATTCTAAAAATCTATTCTTGTTAATCCCATATTGATTGACCAATATATCAAAAGGAATAAAATCTGTCCCTTCGAATATATGTTCCAAGTATTTAATACCTTTACCACCCCAGTCCCTGAAGTTTATCATATTATTGTTTTGTACTATGTCAGGGTTGTTCCATATGGGAGTGCGTTTGCATGGGATTAGTGAAGACTCAGTCATTTTAAGAAACTCCCACCATGCTGTCAGAGAGGAGCTGATACTGATGCTTTTGAAGCAAACATGTCGTTTGATGTTTGAGCTAATGAATGGTAGATCTGAAATCTCTATATTATTGCATAGTGCCTGTTCTACATCTAGCCAAGACTCATCTAAGAGGGTGTGTTTTAACCACCCTGATATGTGTTGAAGCCTGTTGGCTAAGAAATAGTGGTGAAAGTTCGGCAGATCTAGTCCTCCTTTGTCCTTGGTCTTTTGTAGTGTTTTTAAGCTAATACGCGGGGGTTTACCTTTCCAAAGGAATTTAGAGATGGAGGAGTCTAGAGATCTAAACCAGTCAGTTGACGGTTTGCTTGGGATCATTGCAAATAGGTAATTAATTCTTGGCAAAACCATCATTTTTATTGAAGCTACCCTTCCCATGAGTGATATGGGTAGAGACTTCCATCTGGTTAGATCATCTTCTATCGTCTTTGAAAGTGGGATGTGGTTTAATTTTGTTAAATCTGCGAGCCTAGGTGAGACATTAATACCTAAATACTTAATATTTCCAGATTGTAGTGGAGTGGAGGAGGAGGACTGAAAGGAGAACAGTAGATTTTAACCAGTTTATTGAATAATCTGAGATTCTTGAGAAAGAGTTTATTAATGTAATTACCTCAGAGAGAGTGGTTTGTGAATGCTGGAGAAAAAGTAACACATCATCTGCGTAAAGGCTAACTTTATGTTCTATATTCTTGCATTTAATGCCTTTAATCACTATAGTCTGTCTAATAGCTGCTGCTAGTGGTTCAATAAAAATTGCAAAAAGTGAAGGGGAGAGAGGGCATCCTTGCCTGGTGCCCCTCTTAAGATGGAAGCTGGAGGATGTTTGGTCATTTGTCCTGACACATGCTGTTGGAGAATTATATAATATTTTTAACCAGTTTATGAAGGAGTTTCCAAAACCAAATTTGTGTAAGGTTGCAAATAAAAAATTCCAATTAACCCTATCAAAAGCCTTTTCTGCATCTAGAGACAATATTGTAATTTGAAGGTTTTTATTACATGAATAGTCTATCAGGTTAAGTAATCTGCGCGTATTTGTTGAAGAGTGCCTTCCTTTTATGAAACCAGTTTGGTCTGGATGGATTATGAGAGGGGTTACCTTCTTTATTCTTTTTGAGAGCGCTTTGCAGATTATTTTAATGTCAACATTAATAAGTGATATTGGACGGTAGCTGTTAGGCAGTACCGGATCTTTACCTGGTTTTAGTAAGAGACTAATGTTAGCAGAATTCATATTTGGTGGGAGTCTTCCATTTTCCTTAGATTCCTGCAACATTCTGTTGAATGTTGGTGCCAGAATTGTCCAGAATTCTTTATAGAATTCCGCTGGGAAGCCGTCTGGACCTGGAGCCTTTTTATTGGGCATACTGTTCAAGGCTTCCTGGAGTTCATCTGATGTCAGTGGAGAATCCAATGCCATCGCTTGGTTGTCCGATAATTTCGGAAGAGTTATATGATCAAGAAACTGGTCAACTTCTTCTTTAGACGGGTTCATCTGTGGTGAATAAAGAGATTCATAAAAGTCCCTGAAAGTATTGTTTATTCTTTCAGGGTCATATACTGTGTCCCCAGTTGAGTTTTTAACAGCATATATAGTTGTTTTTTCTTTATTTATTTTTAACTGGTTAGCTAGGAATTTACCAGATTTGTTACCATATTCAAAGTTTTGCCAGCGGAGTCTTTGTGCTAAGAACTGAGTATTTTTATCAATAATTTCATTTAATTCTAGTTTTGCTTTACATATTTTCTTCAATATTTCCTTCTCTTGAGAGGATACATAAGCTTCTTCTAGAGATTCCTGAATATATTTATTCTCTCTTTTCTTTTTATGTGATGAGAATGAGATTATTCTACCTCTCATCACAGCTTTGCCTGCTTCCCAGAGAACAGATGCTGAAGTTCCAGGCTGGTCGTTATAGTCTAGATATAAAGCCCATTCTTTCTTAAAATAATTAATAAAATCTTCATCTTTAAGCAATGATGTATTAAATCTCCAGTTTTTACTTGGTGGAGTGTCCTTCTTGTTTTTTAAAGTTAAAGATACAGGAGCATGGTCGCTGACAGCTATGGTGTGTATTTCTGTGTCTGAAATGTCACTCAGCAGTGAGCTGCTGACTAAAAAATAATCCAGACGAGAGTGACTGTGATGAACTTTTGAAAAAAAAGTATATTCTCTACAGTTGGGGTGAAGAGATCGCCATGCATCGCAAAGTCCGTAGTCGCTCATGTACTGTTTAACTATATTAGTGGATGCCCAATTACGCTGAGTTCCAGCTGTGCTGAGCCTGTCCCTTTATTTATTTAGTCCAAAGTTGAGGTCTCCACCAAGAATCAGTGCACAGTCTAGATGTTCAGAAAGTGCAGTAAAAAAAGTGTGGAAAAAGGAGGGGTCATCAACATTTGGACCATATATACTGGCAATACATAACTTTTTATTAAATATAGATAATTTAATGATTAGATATCTACCCTCTGGGTCTATAACTGTGTTGAGTACTGTAAATGTAACATTTTTATGTAATAAAATTGCTACCCCCCTTTGCCTAGAGTTATAGCAGGCTGCGAACACATTAGGGAACTCAGCTGTTTTAAGTTCATCTATAGCTGTGGCAGGTCTATGAGTCTCTTGTAATAAAACAACGTCTGCTTGTAGTCTTTAAAGTTGGTAGAATATTTTTAATCTCTTCTCTCTGGAGCCAGCTCCATTCACATTCCATGTGACAAGCCTAAGTGCACCCATGGATGTGTGTATGTAGCTAGTATTGCCTGCTGTGTGTGAAGCTTAGATGAATGAAATATGAGCGAGCGTGTATGTGTGTGTGTGTGAATATGTCCTGTATGTCTGTGTGCGCTAAGAGTACGATGTGGTAGTATTGACGCTGAGTAAATATATATTTGGCCGTGCCGTGCCGATGTGTAAAGATATAAAGTGCTGTGTGTGTGTGTGTGTAAATAAGGCGGGTGATCAGTACAGTGAGAGAGGTTAGTATTAAGAAAGACAGCAGAAGAGGGAAAGAGGAAAACAGGAGGGGATGCATGAAAAATACAAAAAAAAAAAAAGGAATAAGAAACTTGACAGAAAGAAAAACATTTATATAACCACATTTAAACGCTGTAGGAACTGACGGTATGGTGGTAACATATCAAATTCGATTACTGGAAGAAAAACGAAGAAATATAAGAAATATAGCGGATTCTTATCTGGAATGGTGTTAGTAAAGCCAGGGAGTTGTACTGGAGTCGCGGTAGAGCTGGCCGTTCACGTAGAGACGATCCACGGCGATGACCGCTCGGGAGCCCTTCTGGATTAGAGAGCGTCGAATTGGAAACAGAATTTTGCGCCGTTCCAGGATCTCTTTGGGAAACTGGTCGTTTACGCTAAAGTCCGTTCCTTTTAACTCCCTGCCGCGACTTTTCACCTGCTCTTTCTGTTTGAAGAATCCAAATTTGGCCACGATAGGACGCGGCCTCGGAGCTCCAAGTCTCTTCGCACCCAGCCGATGGACTCTTTCGACGGTGATGTTTTCCACGGTGTCTTCCGGAAGCTTCAGATACGTTTTCATGAAGGTTTTAATCGTAGCTTCTGCGTTTTCTCCAGCAGATTCCGGGATACCGGAAAACACCAAGTTTTCTCTCATGCTGCGAGACTGAAGATTTATGACGGTCTCTCTTATTTTTTTATTTTCCTCGTTCAGATGGGTTACGTTATCAGTTAGAGACTTGACCGAGTCCCGCAGCAGTGCGTTTTCAGCAGCGAGTGTATAAACCTGCTGCTGGCTGAATTCCAGTGATTCTTTCAGGGCCTGGAATTCACGGTGCAGGATCTCGACCAGGGACAACCTCGCGTCAAAGCTGGACAACCGCTTGTCGATTGAATCCAAGATGTCAGTAAAACTTTTCCCTGTCGGCGATGCCGTTTCAGGAGAGTCTGCCGGCCGAATTCTTTTAGAAGACGGCGTCTCGCTTTTAGCTGGGGAACCTACAATCTGTGCTTTCTTCATGACTATGCTATCGTAGCACAGGTCGATGTAACCCAGGAGAGTTTCTAAATCTTCCTCGTTGTCCTCGCTGTTCATTCAGTTTTTCCGCCAAGTCTCCGGCATCTGACGTCACCTACAGCATTTCCGGTCTCTCCCCATTCTTCCGGTCTCTCCCCATTCATACATTCATACATACATACAGTGGTGTGAAAAACTATTTGCCCCCTTCCTGATTTCTTATTCTTTTGCATGTTTGTCACACAAAATGTTTCTGATCATCAAACACATTTAACTATTAGTCAAAGATAACACAAGTAAACACAAAATGCAGTTTTTAAATGATGTTTTTTATTATTTAGGGAGAAAAAAAATCCAAACCTACATGGCCCTGTGTGAAAAAGTAATTGCCCCCTGAACATAATAACTGGTTGGGCCACCCTTAGCAGCAATAACTGCAATCAAGCGTTTGCGATAACTTGCAACGAGTCTTTTACAGCGCTCTGGAGGAATTTTGGCCCACTCATCTTTGCAGAATTGTTGTAATTCAGCCTTATTTGAGGGTTTTCTAGCATGAACCGCCTTTTTAAGGTCATGCCACAACATCTCAATAGGATTCAGGTCAGGACTTTGACTAGGCCACTCCAAAGTCTTCATTTTGTTTTTCTTCAGCCATTCAGAGGTGGATTTGCTGGTGTGTTTTGGGTCATTGTCCTGCTGCAGCACCCAAGATCGCTTCAGCTTAAGTTGACGAACAGATGGCCGAACATTCTCCTTCAGGATTTTTTGGTAGACAGTAGAATTCATGGTTCTATCTATCACAGCAAGCCTTCCAGGTCCTGAAGCAGCAAAATAACCCCAGACCATCACACTACCACCACCATATTTTACTGTTGGTATGATGTTCTTTTCCTGAAATGCTGTGTTACTTTTACGCCAGATGTAACGGGACACGCACCTTCCAAAAAGTCTCGTCGGTCCACAATGTATTTTCCCAAAAGTCTTGGCAATCATTGAGATGTTTTTTAGCAAAATTGAGACGAGCCTTAATGTTCTTTTTGCTTAAAAGTGGTTTGCGCCTTGGAAATCTGCCATGCAGGCCGTTTTTTCCCAGTCTCTTTCTTATGGTGGAGTCGTGAACACTGACCTTAGTTGAGGCAAGTGAGGCCTGCAGTTCTTTAGATGTTTTCCTGGGGTCTTTTGTGGCCTCTCGGATAAGTTGTCTCTGCGCTCTTGGGGTAATTTTGGTCGGTCGGCCACTCCTGGGAAGGTTCACCACTGTTCCATGTTTTTGCTATTTGTGGATAATGGCTCTCACTGTGGTTCGCTGGAGTCCCAAAGCTTTAGAAATGGCTTTATAACCTTTACCAGACTAATAGATCTCAATTACTTTTGTTCTCATTTGTTCCTGTATTTCTTTGGATCTTGGCATGATGTCTAGCTTTTAAGGTGCTTTTGGTCTACTTCTCTGTGTCAGGTAGCTCCTATTTAAGTGATTTCTTGATTGAAACAGGTGTGGCAGTAATCAGGCCTGGGGGTGACTACAGAAATTTAACTCAGGTGTGATAAACCACAGTTAAGCTATTTTATAACAAGGGGGGCAATCACTTTTTCACACAGGGCCATGTAGATTTGGAGTTTTTTTTCTCCCTTAATAACGTAAACCTTCATTTAAAAACTGCATTTTGTGTTTAATTATGTTATCTTTGACGAATAGTTAACGGTTTTTAATGAGCAGAAACCTTAAAGTGTGACAAACATGCAAAAGAATAAGAAATCAGAAAGGGGGCAAATAGTTTTTCACACCACTGTATCTTTCACACCACAATCCTGCAGCGCACGCGAGAGAGAAGAACCATTGCGTCAGTTGTGATCACATGACGCTCGACAGACAAAGCATATACACACTGCTCGTATTGCAATACGCTGCTCTTTTATCAAGTTAATATTTATTTTTCAATTTTGCTTGTCTTGCAAAACACTTGCAGACCAAGTTACTCTCAATCCTATTAAAAGAGCAATAAAATAAATCTCTTTTTGTTTTGTTTTTTAGATTATTGCATCAATATTGTTAATCTTTATCTTTAGTTCCCATGCTGACTCTTAATGTTCCTAAAGATGAATAATCAGGACAACAGGACAGCAAACACACTCTAACTCAGACACGAGCCAATAGTGACAAAGATCTAGAAATTTCAGAATAGTAACTCGATTAATTCTGGCACTAAATTAGTTTTCCACATCGTACTTCATTAGTAGTGATTATTGAAATGACTCAGTCCACCTCTGACACGTGAGCAGATACTGTTTCACATTTTAATGTCTTACTACATCTTTAAATAACAGTTTTTAGAATGAGTTCATACATATGTCTTTGTTTTTGTGACAGATTTAGAAGGCAATGACTCTCAGACTGGAGAAGGTGAGTGACAGAGGACCGGATATATCCCATGATTCTACATGCTATACATAGGGAAATGCGGAAAAGGGCAAAATAAAATAAAATAATTGGTAAAAAACTTACGCGGAAATTTTCGCATGTTTTTTAAACCACAAAAAAATCTTCCTTTAATCCGACGTTGTGCAGTCAGAAAGTGAACCCGGTAGCGGCGGGCTTTCATATTCAGTTCCCGACACACTGCCCCCACAGGTTAACACACAAACTACAGTTGGGGCTGCAGGCTGACGTTAGACAGAGACAAACGAACGCCGGTGTAGAAGTCAATTAAGCGCCACTACAAAACGCAACGTAAACGTCTAGGACGTTCAGAGCACGTTCGTTTATCCAAAAACTTAACGCCCGTGTGAACAAGGGCGTTGTTGACACTTGAACAGTAAAGGGAAAAATAAAATAAATGCTTTACACGCACACACACATGGTCACAATGTTATAATAAACAGTACACAAGCACTGAGACTGAGCATGGGAGATGATTACCCACAATCCAGCAGCATGAAAAAGAGATAAGAACCATTAAGTCAGTTGTGATCACATGACGCTCGACAGACATACTGTAGTGTATACACACTGCTCGTATTGCAATACGCCGCTCGTTTATCATGTTAATATTTATTTTTTAATTTTGCTTGTTTTGCAAAACACTTGCAGACCAAGTTACTCTCAATCTTATAAAAAGAGCAATAAAAAAATAATCTCTTTTTGTCTTTTTAAGATTTTTGCATCATTATTGTTAATTTTTTATCTTTAGTTCCCATGCTGACTCTTAATGTTCCTAAAGATAAATAATTAGGACAACAGGACAGCAAACACACTTTAACTCAGACACGAGCCAATAGTGACAAAGATCTAGAAATGTTAGAATAGTAACTCGATTAATTTTAAATAACGGTTTTTAGAATGAGTTCATACATATGTCTTTGTTTTTGTAACAGAATCAAAAGGCAATGACTCTCAGACTGGAGAAGGTGAGTGACAGTTTATTACTTTTATAATATATAAAGTATTGCAACAACTTCAGCTTTCAGATTTGTTTATTTGTTTATCAAAGGCCTACACTCTCATGTGTCTCATTATAGACACTTTATAGTTTCTGTTTAATTTTAATTCTCACATTTTTTTTTGTCTTAAAGACTCTGATTCCCCTAATTTGTGACGTGAAAACATTACCCAGTTTTATTAACATTAAGGCAAAACAATTATTTAAATTTTTTGTTTTTAAAAAAAGGTCATTTTAAAAGTTTCCAAATATGTCATTAAATATGTTTAATGAGTTATACACTCATTAATATAAATTGCTCTAGCGACAGAGTTGCATCATCACACAACGTTTATTTTCAACGTACTTTTGACATAGATCGCAATTTTGGAGGGGGGGGGCTCCTTTGCTTGTGCGATCAGATCTAAAAACATTATATCCCCCGATGCGTATCATATCATTCGAGGTTGATGGTTTCAGCCAAGTTTTAGACAAAACCACGACGTCCGTTCAGTCAGCTTTATCACAGACGAATAGGGTCAATTTTGTTAATCAAACTGCGAACATTGGCATGAATAAAATGTAATCCACATCTACCTTTGAGTTCGTCTGGATTTATTACCTCATATGAGTAACAGGAAAGTCATCCAAACAGACTTTATTGCATAGCGGTGATAGACGGAAACAACCCCTCAGGCTACCACTACTAAGTTCACAAACAATAGAGTTGAGTTCAGGTAAGCAGATCTCTTGCAGTCCTTGCAGGTACGGGTTCTTGGTTGTCCAACAGAGAAGCCCAGAAATCCAATGAAATGATGTAAAAAAAAATGTTATCCGAATATGCCATAGTAGCCGCTCTTGGCAGAGTAATCCACAGAAAAGTGTTTAGTCCATTGTCAGACGCTAACTCCACAGATGGTCCAGCCAGTACGAGAGCACTCAACAGGTAGAGCAACCCAGCAGTACACATCGTGAATAATTGTTTGCACTCAGACCATGTAGAGTGGGCAGAGAAACTTTCTAGGTAGCTTTAGCTGGATAGCTAACAGCTAGGCCTCAGACCAAGTGGAGCTGGTGGAGATGAATCTGATCAAATGCCTCATCCCAAAAAATAGTTAGCTGGAAGTTAATGTTCTTAGAAAAAAAAAGATTACTAATTCGCGACAAAATATCACCCATTACAAACATAAAAAGAATGGATTATATTTTATATTATTTTGTTACGAATGAGGGATTTTTTTTTTCTAAGAACATTATTACACTAACAATGGACTGACGTAGCTGCCATTTTGGATATATTATCAGGTGAGTGACTACGCTGGACTACACTAACTGAGTCACATTTTACCTTACCGTCACATTAGACTTTAAAGTTTCTTTCTATTTACTTAAAATTTTCACATCTTTTTATAAAGTCTCTAAATCGCCTAATTACTAATAAAAATAAGTCATTAGAGAGAGATTAGAGCGAGAGAGATGAGGGGAGAGAGATGTAGTGAAGTAATAAATAAGGATGTAGTGTACACCAGAATTATTATTTCCTAGCTCAATATTTTACAGTTAAACCTTGGATTGCTTGCAAGGAAACGTGGACTGCTCCGTCGTTCTGAAAACGTGCTTATAATCCAAAGCTGTTATACACTTATTAATATAAATTGATCTAGCGAGAGATTGACAACATTCATTTTCTCACTTTGATATTATTGATGCTTTACAATTAATATCCCTATTTCATTGTCATAGTGCAGTGGCTTAGTGGTTACTACTGTTACATTTGAAGCTTAACTTTGTTCTGTGTGTGGAGTTTGCATGTTCTTCCTGTGATTGATGGGTTTCCTCTGGAAATGTCTAGTGTGTGTTTGTGCTTGTGTGGGCATATATATAACTCCAAATCTACATGGCCCTGTGTGAAAAAGTGATTTCCCCTCTTGTTAAAAAATAACTTAACTGTGGGTTATCACACCTGAGTTCAATTTCTGTAGTCACCCCCAGGCCTGATTACTGCCACACCTGTTTCAATCAAGAAATCACTTAAATAGGAGCTACCTGACACAGAGAAGTAGACCAAAAGCACCTCAAAAGCTTGACATCCTGCCAAGATCCAAAGAAATTCAGGAACAAATGAGAACAAAAGTAATTGAGATCTATCAGTCTGGTAAAGGTTATAAAGCCATTTCTAAAGCTTTGGGACTCCAGCGAACCACAGTAAGAGCCATTATCCACAAATGGCAAAAACATGGAACAGTGGTGAACCTTCCCAGGAGTGGCCGGCCGACCAAAATTACCCCAAGAGCGCAGAGACAACTCATCCGAGATGCCACAAAAGACCCCAGGACAACATCTAAAGAACTGCAGGCCTCACTTGCCTCAATTAAGGTCAGTGTTCACGACTCCGTCATAAGAAAGAGACTGGGCAAAAACGGCCTGCATGGCAGATTTCCAAGGCGCAAACCACTTTTAAGCAAAAAGAACATTAAGGCTCGTCTCAATTTTGCTAAAAACATCTCAATGATTGCCAAGACTTTTGGGAAAATACCTTGTGGACCGACGAGATAAAGTTGAACTTTTTGGGAGGTGCGTGTCCCGTTACATCTGGCGTAAAAGTAACACAGCATTTCAGAAAAAGAACATCATACCAACAGTAAAATATGGTGGTGGTAGTGTGATGGTCTGGGGTTGTTTTGCTGCTTCAGGACCTGGAAGGCTTGCTGTGATAGATGGAACCATGAATTCTACTTTCTACCAAAAAATCCTGAAGGAGAATGTCCGGCCATCTGTTCATCAACTTAAGCTCAAGCGATCTTGGGTACTGCAGCAGGACAATGACCCAAAACACACCAGCAAATCCACCTCTGAATGGCTGAAGAAAAACAAAATGAAGACTTTGGAGTGGCCTAGTCAAAGTCCTGACCTGAATCCTATTGAGATGTTGTGGCATGACCTTAAAAATGCTAGAAAACCCTCAAATAAAGCTGAATTACAACAATTCTGCAAAGATGAGTGGGCCAAAATTCCTCCAGAGCACTGTAAAAGACTCGTTGCAAGTTATCGCAAACGCTTGATTGCAGTTATTTGCTAAGGGTGGCCCAACCAGTTATTAGGTTCAGGGGGCAATTACTTTTTCACACAGGGCCATGTAGGTTTGGATTTTTTTTCTCCCTAAATAATAAAAAACATTATTTAAAAACTGCATTTTGTGTTTACTTGTGTTATCTTTGATTAATAGTCAAATGTGTTTGATGATCAGAAACATTTTGTGTGACAAACATGCAAAAAAATAAGAAATCAGGAAGGGGGGAAATAGTTTTTCACACCACTATATATATATGAGAGTATATGCATGAGTGCTTTTCCAATTTGCTCTGAATTTGAATAAAATAAGTAAAAGTTCCCTTTGATATTATTAATATAGTATGAAAAGAAACACAATTTTTCATTAGTTTAATATTTATTACCCCCAAAATTTTGACAATAACAAGGATAGCCCCAAATAAATTTTGACAATGTCAGTAGCAGGCGTTTTCACCATTTGCTGCAATGACTGCTTGACAGCGATGTCTCGTGCCAGGTCACGTGGGGTTGGAGTACGATCATCCAGTCTCTGCTTCAACTGGTCCCAGACGTGCTCTATGGGGTTCAGGTCAGGGGATATAGACCTGATGTCAATGTCCCCTGATGGCCATGCCATATGAGTCTCTAACTTCCTGAAGTGGAGCTGTGACAATTCGGCCACAACGTGGTGGAGCATTATCATCCACATAGAGAAAGTTGGGGGTGTGCTGGCGGAATTGGGGGATGATGATGGGTTTTATAATGTCTCTAAGGTAAGAACGTACAGTGACTGAGCCATGTACAATAACCAAATCTGTTTTGCGCTGACTGGTGATGCCTGCCCAGACTGTTGCACCTCCTCCACCAAAGCCAACCCTGGGGACCATGTTGACCTTAGCTTATCACTCACCTCGCCTTCTCCAGCAACGCTGACCTGACACTCATCAGTAAACAGGATGGTAGACAACCCTGGGGACCATGCAGTGTCCAGGTCACATTACAACCTTTCATGGCGGTGTCTTTGTGTCAGTGGAGTCACTTGCAACAGTCGTCTGACATTCAAGCCAAAGTGGTTGCGAATGGTTTGTCTGGAAACCCTAGTAGCTCTCGCTTCTTGTAAATGGGCCTGCAGCTGTGTGGCAGTTGCATAACGATGTCTGAGTGCATAGGTCCTTAGGTACTGGTCATCATTGGGGCTTCACTCCTGGGTATGCCATGAACTCTGCCAGTACTGTAGTTCTCTCAAGTCTGCTGATGACACTTTGAGACACACCAAGTTTACAAGCAACATCTGACTGCCTGCTACCGACCCGAAGGCGCGCCATGGCCAGGTGGCGCTGCTTGTCCCTTAAGTGACTTTGTGTGTTCATGGCTGTTTGAATGATGAACTTGGAATGACTTACTGACAATACCAGCTTTTTATACCCACAGAACGTTGAAATTGATGCCACATTGTAGCGCAGCCACACAGGGGGGTTGTTTATATTGGCCACATAAAGATGGTAAATAAAAAAAAAAAACACAGGGCCGTATAAATGAACCCAATATGGTTATTTTGTCCCCAAATGACTGTATTTTGGTTTCGGGGTTAAGCTCTTACTGGCATGCGTGCTTGCAGCGCGAGGGAATCCTGATGACGTGTGATGGCATAAAAGCGGAACCGGCAAAGGACTCG
The DNA here is from genome assembly GCF_024256425.1 of Clarias gariepinus. Taxonomy (NCBI): domain Eukaryota; kingdom Metazoa; phylum Chordata; class Actinopteri; order Siluriformes; family Clariidae; genus Clarias; species Clarias gariepinus. The sequence continues at coordinate 16,777,306 of NC_071100.1, read as the reverse complement.
AGGTGAGGAGATGAAGAACACAGCGCTGTGGTTAAGACGAGAGAGAGAGATTGTTTGGTGCATTTTCGGGATTACTTTTCCCATAGTGGATTAATCTTGATCCGTTTTCTCGTTCTCCCGGAGTAAACATCTTATACCTGTAAGACCGAGCCATCTCTCCCAGCCACCATCACACACACCCAAACAATAACACAGACATCGGACTTTCATACATGTGCATACACTTCCAATTTATTTGTTTTTGTATATATTTTGTAAATATTAATTTGCAGTGCACCTTGTTTGTTTGTTTGTCTTTTCACTTAATACACTTTGGGTTTGTTTTGGAATTGTTGTTGTTGTGTGTCTTTACTTGTTTTGCAAATCTCTTACTACACCAGAAATAAATTTTATTAGCCCCTATTTAGTTTCTCGACCCCGTCGCAGTGTACAGTAACTAGCTTTGTTATCATAGCCGAGCATTACAACATTGAAAAAGATTGTCTTTTGGGATTGGCCTCAATATAAGGCACAACTGTACACAATGAGACCATTACATGGAAAACACAAAATGAGGTGTGTCTATTACCCCAATACAATTGCCTTCCTATCCCAAAAATGTCTGAAGTGAAACAAACACCGTATGTATGACATCCACTAAGACTCTCACAATATCCCTAACTTATTGAGTAGTGTATTTATAGTGTTTATTTATTTAATTTTTGATGATTATGACTTACAGCTAATGAAAACCCAAAATTTAGTATTTTAGAACAGTAGAATATTATTTAAGACCAATAAGACCAGAAATGTTGAACTACTGGAAAATATGAAGATGTCCAGCACTCAGTACTTGGTCGGAGCTCCCTTTGTATAAATTACTGCAGCAATGTGACAAAAAGGACTGAACTGTTGCTCAGTGAACAAAATTCCTCTTTTCAGATAAAAGTAAATTTTGCATTTCAGAGTCTGGAGGAAGAGAGGAGAGGCACAGAATCCAAGCTGCTTGAGGTCCAGTGTAAAGTTTGCAGTCAGTGGGGGTTTGGGGAGCCGTGTCATCTGCTGGTGTTGATCCACTGTGTTTATCAGGTCAAAGGTCAGCACAGCCATCTACCAGGAAGTTTTAGAGCACTTCATGCTTTTCTCTGCTGACCAGCTTTATGGAGATTTCATTTTCCAGCAGGACTTGGCACCTGCTCACACTGCCAAAAGTACTAATACCTGGATAAAGTACCATTGTATCCTTTTGCTTGATTGGCCAGCAAACTCACCTGACCTAAACACCATAAAAGATCTACAGTATGGGTTATTGTGAAGAGGAAGACGCAAGACACAAGACCCGACAACGCAGAAGAGCTGAAGGCCGCTATCAGAGCAACCTGGGCCTCCATATCACCTTAACAGTGTCACAGACTGATCGCCTCCATGCCACGCCGCATTGTTGCATTAATTCATACAAAGGGATTCCCGACCCAAAGTATTAAGAGCTGTACACGTTCATACTTTTAAGGTGTCCAGCATTTCTGTGTTAAAAATCTTTTTTTTTATTGGTCTTAAGTAATGTTCACATTTTCTGAGATAGTGAATTTTGGGGTTTCATTAGCTGTAAGCATAATCATTTAAAAGAAAAAAACAGTATGTGTGTAATGAATTCAGTTCAATTAAATTTTATTGTTGTTTTTAACAATTGTCATTGTTGCAAAGCAGCTTTACAAAATCAAAAGAATTATTTATATCTGTATGGAATGTGAATGTGTATGAATCAAAATGGTCAGATAGTCCCTGGGGCCTTATGTATCAACGCTGCATATGCACAAAAACTTTGCTTACGCCAGTTTTCACGCTCACGGTCGGATTTACTAACAGTGAAATTAACGTGAGAATGTGCGTTCTTCCACGCCAACTCCATGTCTGGCCTACGTGTATTTCTTGTGTGTGTTTGTTTTATTTCCGTTGGCGATTCCTAGAGGCAATTATGTTAAATTGCACACTACAAAGTATCGCACCAACACATGAGAAAAACATTGCTATTAATTTATAATTGATAATATGGGTTAATTGACACAATATTTTATTATGTGATTTAGAACATATTGTGGCGTGGGTGGGGTTTGAGTAATGACCATCATGCTTTGCGGGAGGGACTGTTATGTGTTCACCGTGTTGGGGAAAGGTGTCTGGGGTAGTGGCTTCGGCCAGGGTGTGTGTGTGTGGATCAGAAGTGTGTCTTGTGTTGTGTGACTGTTATTTGAATGTGCCGTTGTGTCAGAGCGAATAAATTTCTCCCAGACGTTTTGCATTGGGCAGCCAAGAAGCTCACTCGTCTCTCCAAGTTCTTGCGTGGCGGTGAAAAACGCTACAATATAAAAGCATTTACAAATGTATACAACCCTTAGTCTATGGCAATGGCAGTGTTGGCCTTATTAGAGAACATTGTCAGTGGCCGAATCCGAAGGGAACGCGTTTTTAGGGATCACAGTGATTTTCTGGCCCACGATGATGACTGGCTTATTAGCCGTTTCAGATTTCCAAGAGCTATCCTCTTGGAGCTCTGTGCTGAGTTGGGTCCAAATTTGGAAAGAGAGACAGCGAGAAGCCACGCAATACCCGTTCCCTTACAGGTGCTGACAACGCTTGGTTTCCTGGCAACTGGTTCTGTCCAAAGGGAACTGGCAGACGGCTCGGGGTTAAGCCAGTCGTCTTTGAGCCCTGCAATGCCAGCTGTATGGGACGGGATCATCCGCATGTCTAGCAGGTATATAAGGTTTCCAGACCATGCAGTTGACCAGCCAAACATTAAAGCGCAATTTGCAGCGATCGCTGGTTTTCCTAATGTAATCGAAACGATCGACTGCACGCACATTGCTATAAAGGCGCCATCTGAAGACGAATTTGCATACGTGAATCGGAAACATTTCCAATTAATAAATGAGCCCTGCAATGCCAGCCGTATGGGACGGGATCCCATACAGCTGCATGCTAGCATGTCTAGCCGGTATATAAGGTTTCCAGACCATGCAGTTTACCAGCCAAACATTAAAGCGCAATTTGCAGCGATCGCTGGTTTTCCTAATGTAATCGGAGCGATCGACTGCACGCACATTGCTATAAAGGCGCCATCTGAAGACGAATTTGCATACGTGAATCGGAAACATTTCCAATTAATAAATGAGCCCTGCAATGCCAGCCGTATGGGACGGGATCATCCGCATGTCTAGCCGGTATATAAGGTTTCCAGACCATGCAGTTTACCAGCCAAACATTAAAGCGCAATTTGCAGCGATCGCTGGTTTGCCTAATGTAATCGGAGCGATCGACTGCACACACATTGCTATAAAGGCGCCATCTGAAGACGAATTTGCATACGTGAATCGGAAACATTTCCAATTAATAAATGTGCAAATAATATGTGATGCTCAAATGCGCAAATATTGTGGCAAGGTGGCCTGGGACAACCCATGATTCATTCATTCTCACAAACAGCATGGTTGGGATGAGGCTCCAAGGTGGCAGGGTGCGTGCTTCTTGGTGAGTGATGTATTTAAAGATATTATTCCAGCTCAAGGTTTTTTTTATTTTGTTAATTTTTATTCCGGAGGACAAACTTGCAAATAACAAAGTTTTTCTTCGGTCTACCTCCGATAGGAGCACCTCCAATTCACATTCTGTGAAGTTTCTCTTCTTGCTTGCTTTTGCCATTGCTTTTTAGTTTGGTTTTGCCAAAGTAGAGTCATTAACATATTTATACGGAGAAGGAGGCAGGGAGGGGTTTTGCGCTCGTGCACGTGCGCTCAATTTCACGTTAATTCGGATGTACAAAGAGAATATGCGTGGGATTCCGTGTACGCAGTGTTTCGGATTTTTTTTACTGCGTACGCACATTTACAGCTTTGTCCGTACGCAATGTTTTAGTATGAATTCAACTCAAGTCTTTGTACATGAGGCCCCTGGTGAGCAAGCCGAGGGTGAGAGTGGCAAGAAAAAACACCATGATGGAAATAGGAAGGAATCTTAAGAGGACCATCAGGAACGACATGTGTAGCTCGACAGAGAGAGGGGGAGAGAGGGAAGAGAAAGAGCAGGAGAGAGAGCAGAAAAGAAGAGATAACAGTTAGGTCTGGTCACAGTCACATATTTCATAAAGTGAATGTATATCTACTGTAGAGTGCAAGCAGAGACTCCGCAGGACTAACTATGACAGCATAACTAAAAGGGAGAACCAGGAGGAAATACAGACATGAGGGCTTCCTGAGATGTATAGCAACCAATCACCTCACCATCAACAAACCTGAGCGATCAGTGAGAGTGGGGAAGACAGCATTTAAATATACCAGTTCACCATAATACTCTACGTCCATGAGTCCCCCAGATCTGCTCCTTTACCTAAGGCAAATATATTTATAAAAATGCTTGATTAAATAAATAGGTTTTTAGCCTGGACTTAAACACTTAAGCTGTGTCTGAGTCCCGCACACTATTTGGAAGACTATTCCATAACTTTGGGGCTTTGTAAGAAAAAGCTCTGCCCCCAGCTGTAGTTTTTATAATACGCGGTACTGACAAGCAGCCTGCATTCTTTGATCGTAAGACACTAGCAGTTCACTCAGATACTGTGGTGCGAGACCATTTAATGCTTTATATGTCAAAAGTAGTATTTTAAAATCAATGCGAAATTTCACGGGAATCCAATGAAGTGAAGATAAGATAAGCGTAATCTGCTCGTATCTTCTAGTTTTAGTGAGAACTCTTGCTGCTGCATTCTGGACTAGCTAAAGCTTGCTCATGCACCTAGTTGAACAACCAGACAGTAGGGCATTACAATAGTCCAACCTAGATAAAAAGCATGAATTAGTTTTTCTGCATCGTTTAGCGACAATATATTTCTTATCCTGGCAATATTTCTGAGGTGAAAGAATGCTATCCTGGTAATATTATCTACATGAGCTTCAAATCAAGCTCGCTAATAATCCCGGGCTTGCACCCCGCGCAATAAAATACTCGAGGTTTGTTGGGTTACAGTGTATTTTACTACGCGGTGTGAGTGCGATGTGCGCGCAACAACACAGAAGTGCGGCATGCAAGCGGGGCAAATGGAACGCGCCCCAGGGACTTCAAAGAAGCGAGAGATAGGAGGGGCTGGTCCGGCCATCCGCGGAGAGCAGAGTCAGCGCGAGAGGACGGAGGCAGGAGCTGCTGTCCTTGCAAGCCCATGCTGCCACTCTGTCCGCTGCCCACAGCTCACCAGCCCGTGCAATTACTGTAGGGTCGAACCTGTTACACGGCCCAAATGTAGTCAACAATATTTAAAAAAAAAAACATTTTATTCTTGTTTTAATGTTATTTTGAAGTAAATTAAACAGTATTAGCTAAAATAGTAAAATTAATAGTTAAAATATTAACAAGGTGAATGTTTGATGACATGTGGGCATTATAAGATTTGTATTGAAAACTTCTAGTTAAAAAGTGGCAGCTGGCACGCCTAAAAATAGACGCAGGTTAATTTTTTTATAGTCTAAATAAAAATCCTCCTCTTTAATTTCCTATAGTTCAGTGGTTCTCAAACATTTTCTGTCATTCCCCACTTAAGAGGGTGGATGAATTTTCAAGCCCCACATGTCAACAAAATGATAATGAAATCAGCTAAGTTTATTATTTTTTGAAACATAAATTTCTAAACCAATAAAATCAAATAACATCGAGTTCAAAACAAATAAAATACACGTGCAATTGTTATAACAGGCTTACTTCGTCACTTATCTAGAGCTTTCTTTCAAAGAAGTCGAGTGGCTTACCGTGACTGGGGTGTGTTGTCTCTAAGTGTCTTCCTATATGTCGGTCTCATGCTGTCTGCTGACAGCGGTTTAAGACACAAAACACACACAGGTCTCTCCTCTGCCCCACCATCCCCACCATGAATCCAAGCGCAACATAGGCTTCATCTTGTTTTCCTTTCAGCTGGATTTTTGGTTGATTAGGCTGATAGTGCTGAATCACCTGCTTTTTTGTGGTCCATGTAACAAATGTATCCATTGACGTTATTACGCTCACCACATACAGTACGCTACTGAACCGGTTTGTGTCCACGGTAAAGTTAGTTTTATATTCGCATCTCCGAATTCAAAGCTGTGTAAATAAACCCGCAAATAAGATACCCACATTTATTTCCTCTCTGCATTGTCTTTAAGTTACATCCGCCTTAAATTATACATCTTTAAAAGGATAAACACCATTATTCTCTACAGCGCAACAAATGATTTCAGGATCATCGCAAAATGCCGCACACCAACAAAAAGCGTAGAACGATATTGATCTTCCCCTTCTGTTCAGCGCCTGAAGGATCAAAAAGCAACTTTGTTGCCACACTGGAAAGAAGAAATGCCAGACTAGTACTGCCTAATAAAAAAATTATTTTTTACAAAAATAAAAAACCATCAGCATACACAGTAGAATAAATGAAACTACATATATAATACTGAATGTTTTCTTATATATTGTTCCTCTGCAATTAAGATGTCGACGTTAAACCGTTATTGTTGCACTATGGTTCCACTTTTTCTCTGATGTTATTTTAATTTACTTGTATTAATGATCCATTTCTTTGCGTGTGATTGTTTAGTTTTGAGTGTTCTATCTTTATTGTCAATAAAGAAAAGCATAAATTAAAATAGGTACTTTCCTATTATTTTCCACTAATTCCCTCCTGTTTATTGCGCCCCACCTGTCAAGTCTGTATTCCCCACTAGTGGGGCGCGCCCCACACTTTGAAAACCACTGCTATAGTCTAATCAGCGCTCAACCGCCGAAAAAGTTTTCCAGAGCGCGGAGGAATTTTGTTGTGCTAAATAATATTTGTGCAGTATAATCAGAGCCTCCTATTCCTATTAATTCTAGGTTGTTCTTTTAGTGTCTTTGTGTGGGCCAGACAACATTCAAATGCAAATTATTCACTCTCCCCAGGTGTGAATCAGCTGTTCTCACCTATACATTCAGAGAAACTGAAATGGACCTCTCCACACTTTAAAAACCTCTTGAATCTGAGGCTCTTCTGAAGACTTTCAGTGATTTAAATTTGATTTAAAAATTCTAGATTCTAAAGTTGACATTGATACCATTTTAAATCCTTGGAATGGAAGAAATTGAGATTTTCCTTATGATAGCGTAAATTGCATTGTTTTTAATCACTCTATACACAATAAAATTCTTTGGTATTTTTATATAAAAAAAAACGGGTATGGGGCTATCTTGGTTTATTAATCCTCGTGTCTGGTTTAGGTTTAGTATTCAGTGCGCACCGTTTGTACATCTGTTATTGTACAACTATATCATAACACTCAGAAAGACCTTTTATTTGGGGTTAAGTTACTGATGTGCCAAACATTTTTCAGCTGAGCCTCTGCTTCACTGAATAATCAACGACTTTTTCATGGGTCCCCGAGCGCCGCGACAGTAAAAACAACATTCCGATTAGGTAACCACTGTAATAAAAGCAAGACTAGTTTTTCTGCATCGTTTAGTGACAATATATTCCTTTGCTTGGAAATTTCTCTGAGGTGAAAGAATGCTATCCTGGTAATATTTTCTACATGAGCTTCAAATTAAAGACTAGACTCTATAATTACACCGAGATCTCTTACTGTTGCACTAGATAGAACAGAAAGGCCATCTAAAGTTATAGTGTGATCTTAAATCTTACTTCTAGCTGCATGCGGTCCTATGACTAGAACTGTCGTATTAGGATTAAGCAGAAGGAAGTTAATTAGCATCCAGTCTCTTATATCCTTTACGCATTCTTCAACTTTAGTAAGCTGGTTTATCTCATCAGGTTTTGCTGAGACATATAACTGTGTGTCGTCAGCATAACAATGAAATCTAATACCATGCTTACGGATTATGTTGCTCAAAGGAAGCATGTAAAGGGAAAAAAGCAGTGGGCCTAAAACTGAACATGTGGAACACCAAACTCTACTAGAGAACATGCAGAATAATCACCATTTAAATGTACATACTGAAAACAATCGGTCAAATAGGAAGAGCCAGGAGAGGGCTGTACCCTTTTTCCTACTACATTTTCTAATCTGTGAAGAAGAATAGCGTGATCAATGGTGTCAAAAGCTGCACTGCGGTTGAGTAATACAAGCATAGTTACACAACCCTGATCAGAGACCAAAAGGAGGTAATTTACTACTTAAACGAGTGCTGTCTCTGTGCTGTGATGAGGCCTAAATCCTGACTGATACAGTTTCTGTATGCTATTTCTATGTAGATATGAGCATAGCTGCTCCGCTCCTATCTTTTTTAGAATCTTAGAGATAATGATAATTAGCGGGACATTAATTAGACATTAGAATCTACTGGATATGACTTTTACTTTTTGAATTGATTTAGTAAAACAAATCAAGTTTTTGATGATATTCTAATTTATTGAGATGCACCTGTACATGTATATCACTTTAACTTCTTTCAGTCAGTTGATGTAGATAAATATTGATTATTTATATCAGGTATTACTGTATAAGGCTATATTAGTTTTTTAAATAAGAAGCAGGACAAAACAGTTAACTTAAAGTAACTAATTAACTAATGTTTATTAAACGACTTTATTATCAATTGTTATTTATCAGGGGCACTGGTGGCTCAGACCTACCATGCAGATTGGTTCAATTCCCAGCCAATGCTTAAACCCTAGCCACTGCATGCAGTGCCGGTCCCAAGCCTGGATAAAATGGGAGGGTTGCATCAGAAAGGAAATCCGGAGTAAAAACAGTGCCAGATGAAAGATTAACAACACCATTAATAATAATATTATTATTCATCAAGGTACACAAAGGTGGAGGGGTACCTTAAATAGGAATAAATGAGGATAATGCCATGATCTTACCCTGAGTCACATTAAATAAAGAAAGCAAGTGAATCAACTTTTGTATTGACCTAACATCAATAGGATAAAATGAATATTAGAAATATAAACCCCAGAAAATATAGTGTCATAAGTGCCGTACTGCAGAACTGACTTGTGCTTTTTTTATTACCATTTTCTTTCTCACTTTCTGCAATCATCTTCTCTCTTGTGTTCCACACTGCTTCTCTTTTTGGGTAGAGCTCATTTTGGTGGCTGAAGAGTACGTGGTCTTCATTGACTGCATAGAATCCAAAAGCTGAACCGAAACGAGACGGTCTGATCTACGGCACTGAACTGACTTTGGTTAATGTCAAGTGACAATATATATTCTATTTTATTTTTCTAATTATACTTATAGACACTTGGTCCACACAAGATTGTTTCTGATGCCTCAAGAAACATTTAGTGCTTTTGGTGCACACCAGAAATGCTCTTGTGTGCATTAATAAGCCACAATAAATTGAATAAACTGTTTTATTGCCACACCTGTTTCAATCAAGAAATCACTTAAATAGGGAACAGAGAAGTAGACCAAAAGCACCTCAAAAGCTAGACATCATGCCAAGATCCAAAGAAATTCAGGAACAAATGAGAACAAAAGTAATTGAGATCTATCAGTCTGGTAAAGGTTATAAAGCCATTTCTAAAGCTTTGGGACTCCAGCGAACCACATTATCCACAAATGGCAAAAACATGGAACAGTGGTGAAACTTCCCAGGAGTGGCCGGCCGACCAAAATTACCCCAAGAGCGCAGAGACAACTCATCCGAGAGGCCACAAAAGACCCCAGGACAACATCTAAAGAACTGCAGGCCTCACTTGCCTCAATTAAGGTCAGTGTCACGACTCCACCATAAGAAAGAGGCTGGGCAAAAACGGCCTGCATGGCAGATTTCCAAGGCGCAAACCACTTTTAAGCAAAAAGAACATTAAGGCTCGTCTCAATTTTGCTAAAAACATCTCAATGATTGCCAAGACTTTTGGAAAAATACCTTGTGGACCGACGAGACAAAAGTTGAACATTTTGGGAGCTGCGTGTCCCGTTACATCTGGCGTAAAAGTAACACAGCATTTCAGAAAAAGAACATCATACCAACAGTAAAATATGGTGGTGGTAGTGTGATGGTCTGGGGTTGTTTTGCTGCTTAAGGACCTGGAAGGCTTGCTGTGATAGATGGAACCATGAATTCTACTGTCTACCAAAAAATCCTGAAGGAGAATGTCCGGCCATCTGTTCGTCAACTCAAGCTGAAGCGATCTTGGGTGCTGCAGCAGGACAATGACCCAAAACACACCAGCAAATCCACCTCTGAATGGCTGAAGAAAAACAAAATGAAGACTTTGGAGTGGCCTAGTCAAAGTCCTGACCTGAATCCTATTGAGATGTTGTGGCATGACCTTAAAAAGGCGGTTCATGCTAGAAAACCCTCAAATAAAGCTGAATTACAACAATTCTGCAAAGATGAGTGGGCCAAAATTCCTCCAGAGCGCTGTAAAAGACTCGTTGCAAGTTATCGCAAACGTTTGATTGCAGTTATTGCTGCTAAGGGTGGCCTAACCAGTTATTAGGTTTAGGGGGCAATTACTTTTTCACACAGGGCCATGTAGGTTTGGATTTTTTTTCTCCCTAAATAATAAAAACCATCATTTAAAAACTGCATTTTGTGTTTACTTGTGTTATCTTTGACTAATAGATAAATGTGTTTGATGATCAGAAACATTTTGTGTGACAAACATACAAAAGAATAAAAAATCAGGAAGGAGCAAATAGTTTTTCACACTACTGTATATAGTCGGTACAAGTAACGAGTACAGGGTTAGCTAAGGGGATAATTCACACTGGACAACATTCAGTGGAATCAGCTAGCTTAGCCGTTAAGGCTAACTCTCACTTAGCATAGTTTCTGCACTACTTTAAATATAACCACTTATTTGGACACATTAAAAATATACCATGTACAGTGGTTAATCAATCGGAATGTAGGTCCTACCGTCGCCGCGCTCGGCGGTACCGTTTGGCTTTGTGCGTTTGCTGGCTTTTACCGTTGAGTGGCGCTATATAACTACAGGCTGACGCCTCATGCCTTAGTTCATTCTCTGCTGGATTAATGAGACACAGAGTTTTAGAACTGCACGTAGTAGCGGATAAAATCAAGTAAATCATTGTAGTTAAACAAATTTATAATCACAGAACTAAAATGACGATACAAATGTAGAATTTAAATGAAATGAAATCTTATTAGGATCAAATTTAAACAAAATAAATGTTAACACAGTGAGCCTTTAAATTTTATCACGTGTAATTAGAAAAGACGCGTGTAGGGTTTTGTGTCGTCTTATATCTTGTGTTCTTTAAATTTATAGTAGATTTATTAACTAAAATAAATGACCATAAAAATTATAACATTGTCAGGACGTTCTACTGCGTCAGCTGATGTTGGTCATTCAGCCCCACTTGTGTTTGTGCGTTATTAGAAGAATGAAATGCAGTAGACTGTTATGATCTGTAACGGATTCGACCCATGTTGCACGGGCGGCACCATAAAGCACGGACACGAGGCGAGGTCTTACGGGAAAAGGGTAATTTATTTAGGCAAAATGGGGAAGGAAAGTGTTGAAGGAGGGAGAATGGAAAGAATGGGATAAAGGTTGTGCATGTGCAGTTCCGGGGGCTGTGCCACACTGGCATGCGGGCACACAGCTGACGATAAGTGTTGGTGCGCGAAGTGGCAGAACTGAGCACGCGGAAACAGCGCTCCTGCACGCTCCCTCGTGACGGCGCTTCTCCCGCTGTCGATGGCCGGCGCGAGTTCTCGCTGACGCAAAAACCTAACCACACTTTTCCTCTTCGGCAGCGGGGCTGCGAGGGCGGGCACGGTGCGGGAGTGAAGGTGCCGCGGGAGCTCGCGCAGCTCTTTCTCGCGCTGTCCTCAGCGCGGAGATCAAAGGGCGGAATTCTAGTGTCCTTGTTTAAAGCGCCTGGGCCGCATCACATCTCCCCACTGACATGCTTTTTTTTATATTCTCCATTACATCACGTACTTCCCAGACCTCAGACAAACCTCCGCGCCTTGCTTTTATAATGCGGAGCAAGCCCGAGATCATATTAACGTTAATTATCGCCAGCCGGCACAAATAGGCGGCTCCCGTCCCCTTTGCTGCCTATTCAGGGAGCCTACGGAGTGAGGGAGTAGTTATAGTAGATTTGGGCATACACCCATCACACGCGCACGCCATGGCAGATCATCATAATTGTCCTAAACTTGTATTTCATAAGGTTTTCCGAGCGGTGGTACAGCACAACGGGGGTCATTATTTACTATTAAACATTAAACGAATTTACAAAACTTAATGCGTGCGATTAAGCGCTGATTCTACGTAGGAAAGTAAAGAAGAGGATCCTGATGCTCAACATTCCGGAGACCAAACCCAATTTAAATTAAATTAACAAATATTGCATGTAAATAACAATAGCCCACGTTTAAAAAAGCATTTTTATTTAGATTATAAAAAAATAATCCTGCATCTATTTTAGGTGTTCCAGCTGCCACTGTTCTAGAATTCAAATTAAATCAAATCTTATTAGGATCAAATTTAAGCACAATAAATGTTAACACAGTGAGCCTTTTAATTTTATCACTTGTAATTAGAAAAAAAAGCGTGTATGGATTTGTGTCATCTTATTTCTTGTGTTCTTTAAATTTATAGTAGATTTATTAACTGAAATAAATGACCATAAAATTAAAACAGTGTTAGGACGTTCTACTGCGTCAGCAGATGTCGGTCTTTCAGCCCCGCTTGTGTTTTTGCGTTATTATAAGAATGAAATGCAGTAGACTGTTATGATTTGTAACGGGTTCGACCCATGTTACTCAAACAACTCAGTTCAGGTGTAAGTAAATGGATAGAAAGTAAATGTCTGTGCTGTTTGGGGGAGGGACGTGCTAATGATTTGGTCGGCTCTGTGTGTGTGTGTGTGTGTGAGAGAGAGAGAGGGGGGTGTCGCGGTCGTTTTCAGTGAAACAAAGGCTCAGCTGAAAAATGTTAGGCACATCAGTCACTTAACCCCCGATAAAAGGTATTTGAGTGTTATGATAGTTGTAATATAACAGATGCGCACTGAATACTAAACCTAAACCAGGCACGGAGATTAATGAACCAAGATAGCCCCCATACCCGTTTAAAAAATAAATAAATAAATAAATACCAAATAATATTATTGTGTATAGACTGATTAAAAACAATGCAATTTATGCTATCATAAGGAAAATAACAAGTTCTTCCATTCCAATGATTAAAAAAGGTAACAATGTCAACTTTAGAATCTAGAATCCAGGAGATTAAAATTACACAAATTTAAATCACTAAAAGTCTCCAGAAGAGCCTCAGATTCAAGAGGTTTTTAAAGTGGGGAGAAGTGCATTTCAGTTCCTCTAAATGTATAGGTGAGAACAGCCGATTCACACCTGGGGAGGGTGAATAATTTGTATTTGAATGTTGTCTGGCATTGTAAAGCACTATAGTGACACTAAAAGAACAACCCAGGATTAATAGGAATTCTTATACTGCATAAACATTATTTAGCACAAAAAAATTCCTCACGCTCGGGAAAACTATGCGTGCGGTTGAGCGCTGGTTAGACTATAGGAAATTAAATCGGAGGGTTTTTATTTAGACTATTAAAAAATAACCTGCGTCTATTTTTAGGCGTGCCAGCTGCCACTTTTTAGTTAGAAGTTTTCAATACAAAGCTTATAATGCCCACATGACATGACGGAATAAGGCACGGCTGGTGATGATTGGGGTTTGTTGGGTTACAGTGGATTTTACTACGCGGTGTGAGTGCAATGGCTATCCGTCTGCTCGCGCTGACTCTGCTCTCCGCGGATGGCCGTACCGCCCCCCTCCCACCTCTCGCTCCTTTGAAGTCCCTGGGGCGCGTTCCATTTGCCGCACTTCCGCGTTGTTGCACGCGCGCTGCATACACAGCGCGTAGTAAAATCCACTGTAGCCCAACAAACCCCGAGTATTTTATAGCGCGGGGTGCAAGCCCGGGCAACGATAGCAACGATAGCTCACCAGTCATGTGTAATTTTGCGGTCCCGCTGCTTCGCATGTCTGAAGGGGAGGCCGCCTAACTAGTGAGCGAGGAGCGATATTGATTTGGGCGCACACCGTGACAGGCTGAAAAAACTGTGTCCGATTAATGTGCAAAAACTATATAATAAAACTATATAAGACTACATGCCTTTATAAGACTCAACTTTTATTTAAGCGCACTCACAATAACGAAAAAACGTTGTGATTTTGTAAGTGTTGTGATTTTGTAAGTGTTGTAAGCTGCGCTGTTCTGTATTGATTTTGGTGAACTTGAGCGCGTCAGAAAATGAACGCAAACGTTTTTTTAAATGGTCAGAGTCAGTCTGCTTGCTGTTTTCCCGACGCGTTCATAATCATTAGTCTACTTCTGCCGGTGCGCTCTGGAAAACTCCATGCATGCGGCTGAGCGCTGATTAAAACTATGGAGTAAATTAAAGAGGAGAATCACGATGCCGAATCAAAGTCCTGAGCCCAAACCTCATTTAAATTAAATTTAACAAATATTATAAGTAAAAAAACAATAGCGCACATTTCGAAACCGTTTATAAATTCTTGAGTTGACCCGGTGTTATGCGCAGAGCGCCGGGAGATTTCCTGAAGCTCAGAAATCACTGGGCATGTTTTCTAAATAGCCGCTATCTTTAATAACTGATGGAGGTTTTAAGCTGTATACACACGCATTCCTGCCTAAACAACTCTTAAAACTACACCTGTAACACAATAAACAGTAATATTTCAAACATTCTGCAGGCTGATATTTGGAGAAACGAAAGAATAATGAATAAACCAGTTGTTGGGTCAAAATAACCCAACCAGGTGTTCATTTGTAAACTACATCTCATATGAGCCAACATGAGCAACCCAACAATGTGTTTAAAGTACCTGAAATAATCCAGAACTTAAATAACAATAAACCGATACAGAGATACGCTGTATAACGGTCACTGTTGTATTTACGGCAACGAGCGAAAATGTCACTTTGCACCACCTGGCGGCCATTTTACGAATGACTTTGAAATGCAACTGATTTATTTTGGCCGCTGACGTTTTTACGCGGCGGTGAGCGCGACGGTAATAACCATTCCAATTGATCAACTACTGTAACTTTTATCTATTTTCTTGACAGAAAATTAAGATAAAATTAAATTGAAGTTTAAGGGGTGCTGCATGAGGCCCATTGGTTTAAAGCACTTTATTGAACATTAGCCAAGCTAGTTAACCCAGTTGTGATAGAAAAACATGCATTATTGCTACAGTATAACGGGCTACTGGTGAAGTTATGTTACAGGTATGTAACCACTTGACTAGGGAGCACCACTTTGATTAATTAAATAATAAAAGGTGTAAGAGGAAAAAGATTAAAGAGAACTAAACAAGAGTAAAGAGAATGAAAGTGTGCGTGTGAGTCAGGAGCAGTGTCCAGCAGGCATGATGGCACAAAGCTGGTAGGCTGAGAAGGTGGGCAGCAGTCACTAGTTTATCAGTAGCATGGCCACGCTGAGTGTCGCGGGTCAATCCTGCCCCAGGTTGAAGTTGAAGGCACTGATATTAAAGCAAGGCTGGCAAGGTGGGCATGGAACAGAGGCCACAAAGGCAAGTTCTACAGCAGTATGTCTGCTGATCGGCTGACTGATTCTAGGCGGGTTACCTAACAAATGTACAGGTTTAGAGTTAGACAATTAGGGGTAATTATTTAATCGGCAGAGAAAGCAAAAAGGGAGCAGAAAAGGCCACATTAAAGGAGAAGAAACTCGTTGGAGAAAAATGCTGGTAAAAGCTCCAGACTTTAAGCAACAGTAACAGGTCCAGATTTTAGCCACACAGCTGCTGAGATGTGTGTGTGGAGCAGACAGTGGAGCACTGAATAATACACACTACTCTAACAGTGAGTGCTGTGTCATCATCCCAGTGTAAACAATAAGTACAGATACAGAGCATCTAGAATTTATTTTCTTCATCTTCAAGCTGATTTCAGTTTAGTGTCATTCTATAATCAAGGAAGTTTCAAAGCATTTCAGTTTAGTTTATGAATGAATGGTTTGGTAATTTAAAAGTCCTCTAACCCTCTGAGTGTGAGAGATATTTACTGTTCCTGCAGTCTCAGAGAAACACTATTCATATAAGACTTCTGTGTGTTTATCAGTAGAGGAGTAAATGTCAAAACATTAACATTAAAGGAAATAAAATTACAATTTAATCCAAGTCAATGCATAACAATCGTGTCAGAGTTGGAGAAATGCATGAAAAGCATATTTGGTCACTGACTGATAAAACAAAGGAGTTTAACAGTTTATACAAATCAGGGCAGTGAACTAGGTGCAGGTGAAAACCATTAAGTAGTGCATCATGGGAAATGAAGTCCATCTGTGATCAAGAACCACAGAAACTCTCTGGACACAAGGCGCCCTCTAGGGGTTATTCCCTGACACATGGTCTAAGTCACAATATAATGTTGGTAATGTCTTCATGTGAAATGAACTATAGTCTTATATTTAAGTAAGCGGGTGGTAGTTAAAGGGGCATTAATTCCTGCCCCCTATATAGTGTGTGTCTGTCTGGTGAAAATGGATACAGGTGTCCAACAGGTTTGCTCTCCTCAGTGATGCACCCACTGAGAAACCTGAAAGAGCTCTGGTTATAGGAGACTCTATAATGAGACACGTGAAATTAGCTAGACCTTTAGGGGCGCCAGCGGCAGTGGTTAGGTGTATCCCGGGAGCCAGAGCACCGGACATAGCAGGTAATCTTAAGGCTCTAGGACAGCACAGGTTCTCCAAGATAGTGGTACATGCTGGAGCTAATGATATACGCCTTCGTCAGTCAGAGGTTAGTAAGAATAACTTTATAGAGGTGTTTAAATTAGCGAAGGCGATGTCCGATGGAGTAGTATGCTCTGGTCCCATCCCAATGAGGCGTGGTGACATAACTTACAGCAGGTTATGGTCGCTGAACCGCTGGATGTCCAGGTGGTGCTCCGAAAACAACGTGGGCTTTATTGATAATTGGAAGACCTTTGAGGGCAAAGCTGGCCTGTTAGGGCGGGACGGTGTCCATCCCACTCGGGAAGGTGCTGCTCTCATTTCTTGTAGTATAGCTCATAGTCTTAGAAAAGGCCTAGTTAATCGGTGACAATCCAGAGCCCAGGCCAGGGAGCAGACAGACAGGCTAAACCAACCGTCTGCTAGCTGTATAGAGTCGTCACTCAGGGTTCACTCTATTGAGACTGTGTCTGTTCCCCGAGCTAAAATCTAATTTAGAAAGACTCAGAAAGTCCGTTTTAGTAATTTAATTAACATAAAGACCACAAACTTGGATCAGACTGAATGCGCAGCCGGCACCTCTGATCTGAAGCTAGGACTGTTCAATATTAGATCTCTCGCATCTAAAGCAGTTATAGTTAATGAAATTATCACAGATCAGGAGTTTGATATACTCTGTTTAACAGAAACCTGGATTAAACAGGACGAGTATGTAGCTCTAAATGAAGCTAGTCCTCCTGGATACAGCTACATACACCAGCCTCGGTTAACTGGTAGAGGAGGAGGCGTCGCAGTTATTCACAATGATAATTTGACCATTGTACAAAAACACGGACACAAATTTTATTCATTTGAAATTCTTTATAGTAACATAAGTGTATTTAACTATATTAAGTCAGCTCAGTCGATCCCGCTAATTGTCATTTACAGACCTCCAGGGCCGTACTCGGAATTTCTTAGTGAATTTGCAGATTTCCTCTCAAACCTAGTCGTTTCTGTAGACAAAGTGTTAATTGCTGGAGATTTTAATATTCATTTTGAAAACCCAGAAGACCCTCTGAGAACTGCATTTATGTCTATACTGGACTCGGTAGGAGTAAATCAGTGTGTAGTAGGACCCACTATATATATATATATAATTACAGAAGTCTGCTGCAGGTTCATAGCTTCTGTTGTCACAAGTTGGAGCACATAAAGGGATAGGTATAAAAAAAAAAGGACTTAAGCAATCAAGAAAGGAAAAGGTTTTTGTGTGCACCAGAAAATCTCTTGGGTGCAAATATCCTTTCTATGACAATTCATAGCAAATCATAGAGCATAGTACAGAACAGGTGGTAGATAAATTGAGACAGTTCTTAGACAGTTCTGCTTGAGTTCGGCATGTCCTGTAGTGGAGTCCTTGGTGATTTGTCAGTATATCTTAACATTTCATAGCAAATGTGTAGTTAATTCATAAGTGATTACAGCTTGTGCCATCACAGACACAAGTGACAAAAAATGTTCAAGAATGTCCATTTTTAGACAATTCCTCAAACAGTTGGGGAATGCGGGGAAAGGCTCCTTATACACTGGGAAGTTAAGCATAAGTGTGTGTCCTCTGCAGATGGCTTTTAGCTCAGTTGGGTTTATTCTGCAACAAACAGAAAATGTAACAAACAATGAGGAATTTAAAAATATATTTAAAGTAAAAGCATTTCCTGTTGTATCTTCTTCTCCTTCTTCTCCTTAGGCCCATAGGTTTGTTGTTTACCATTTGTAAATAACTACTTATTAACGTTAATTCTTTAGTCATTTTTATACATATACATAGACTGTCTTACCATTTACTTGTGTTGTTTGTCATAATACAGTTTCACTTACAAACAAACTAACGAGCAGTAAGCGAGTATAAAATATTAAATCTAATATAAAATGTAAGCTCAGTGTAAAAGTAAAAGAAAAAAAGATCTTATATAAGCCTATAATAGGGGTTCTCAAACATAATATGCGAAGGTCTGGATCTGATTTCTATTCAAGGTCAAAGGTCCAGAAAGATTGTTATAAGTAAATAATTTTTTATTAAACTTGCTTATTCCTTACACACAATGTACATTCGATTTTAAGAAAGTCTGAGAAAAAATACATTCAAGCTCAGTGAAAAAATGCCACTGTTTGACTGCAATCAGATACTTAAACTTACATTCAAGTGTCAGAAAGAATTAAAATACATACAGAATTTGTGCCAAAATAGTTGTTTATGAACCTAAACAGCCCCAAATTTCAGTTATAAAAAGTTTACAGATGTTTAAAACCTTTAGGAGTCGGCGGACCCACCGGTGGAGACACTTGCATTTTTTTCAGGTAATCGTGAAAAGAGCTTAAAATGCTCCATCATGTTTGATTATACACATAAGTGGAGTACATCATTTGAATCTGTAAAGGGTCTACTTTTATTTGTAAAGTAAAGAAAATAAACAGGGTGTGTTTCAGTCTCAGTCTCCGAGAAAATATGTTTGAAACACGTCACCAACATGAACTGAAACTGTGAATCCTGCACAAACAGTAGGAATTAATAGTGTAATGTAAGACTTTAGCCATTTATATGTTTATAAGTACAGTAGTTGATCAATTGGAATGGTTATTACCGTTGCGCTCACCGCCGTGTAAAAACGTCAGCGGCCAAAATAAATCAGTTGCATTTTAAAGTCATTTGTAAAATGGCCGCCAGGTGGCGCAAAGTGACATTTTCGCTCGTTGCCGTAAATACAACAGTGACCGGTATACAGCGTATCTCTGTATCTGTTTATTGTTATTTAAGTTCTGGATTATTTCAGGTACTTTAAACACATTGTTGGGTTGCTCATGTTGGCTCATATGAGATGTAGTTTACAAATGAACACCTGGTTGGGTTATTTTGACCCAACAACTGGTTTATTCATTATTCTTTCGTTTCTCCAAACATCAGCCTGCAGAATGTTCGAAATATTACTGTTATTGTGTCACAGGTGTAGTTTTAAGAGTTGTATAGGCAGGAATGTGTGTGTATACAGCTCAAAACCTCCATCAGTTATTAACAATAGCATCTATTAAGAAAAAATGCCCCCGCGATTTCGAAACTTCAGGAAATCTCCCGGCGCTCTGCGCATAACACCGGGCCAACTCATGTCGGAAAGAATTTATAAACGGTTTCTAAGCGTGGGCTATTGTTTTTTTAATTATGATATTTGTTAATTTAATTTAATTTAAATGAGGTTTGGGCTCAGGACTGCGATTCGGCATCGTGATTCTCCTCTTTAATTTACTCCATAGTCTAAATCAGCACTCATGAAGTTTTCCATGAAGTTTGATTATGGATGCGTCGGGGAAAACAGCAAGCAGACTGATTCTGACCATTTAAAAAAACGTTTGAGTTCATTTTCTGACGCGCTTAAGTTCACCAAAAACAATACAGAACAGCGCACCTTATTTGCTTTCAAACATTAACAAAATCATTAAGTTTTTCGTTATTGTGAGTGCGCTTAAATAAAAGTTGAGTCTTATAAAGGCATGTAGTCTTATATAGTTTTATTATATAGTTTTTGCACATCAATCTGACAACAGTTTTTTTCAGCCTGTCACGGCGTGCGCCCAAATCAATATCGCTCCTCGCTCACTAGTTAGGCGGCCTCCCCTTCAGACATGCGAAGCAGCGGGACCGCAGAATTACACATGACTGGTGAGCTATCGTTGCTATCGTTGCCCGGGCTTGCACCCCGCGCTATAAAATACTCGGGGTTTGTTGGGTTAAAGTGGATTTTACTACGCTTTGTGTATGCACCACGCGTGCAACAACGCGGAAGTGCGGCATGCAAGTGGGGCAAATGGAACGCGCCCCGGGCACTTCAAAGGAGCGAGAGGTGGGAGGGGGGCGGTACGGCCATCCGCGGAGAGCAGAGTCAGCGCGAGCAGACGGATGGCCATTGCACTCACAACGCGTAGTAAAATCCACTGTAACCCAACAAACCCTAAGTATTTTATAGCGCGGGGTGCAAGCCCGGGATCATAATAAGCCGTGCCTTTATTCCGTCATGTCATGTGGGCATTATAAGATTTGTATTGAAAACTTTTAACTAAAAAGTGGCAGCTGGCACGCCTAAAAATAGACGCAGGTTATTTTTTTAATAGTCTAAATAAAAACCCTCCGCTTTAATTTCCTAAAGTCTAACCAGCGCTCAACCGCACGCATAGTTTTCCCGAGCGCGAGGAATTTTTTTGTGCTAAATAATATTTATGCAGTATAATAATTCCTATTAATCCTGGGATGTGCTTTTAGTGTCACTATAGTGCTTTATAATGCCAGACAACATTCAAATACAAATTATCCACCCTCCCCAGGTGTGAATCGGCTGTTGTCACCTATACATTCAGAGGAACTGAAATGCACTTCTCCCCACTTTAAAAACCTCTTGAATCTGAGGCTGACTTTCAGTGATTTCAATTTGTGTAATTTTAATCTCCTGGATTCTAGATTCTAAAGTTGACGTTGTTACCTTTTTTAATCATTGGAATGGAAGAACTTATTTTCCTTATGATAGCATAAATTGCATTGTTTTTAATCAGTCTATACACAATAATCTTCTTTGGTATTTTTATTAAAAAACGGGTATGGGGGCTATCTTGTTTTATTAATCCTTGTGCCTGGTTTAGGTTTGGTATTTAGTGCGCATCTGTTATATTACAACTAAATACCTTTTATTGGGGGTTAAGTGACTGATGTGCCTACCATTTTTCAGCTGAGCCTTTGTTTCACTGAATAATCAACCACCGCGACACCCCTCTCTCTCTCTCACACACACACACACACACACACACACACACACAGAGCCGACCAAATCATTAGCACCTCCCTCCCCCAGCACAGCCATTTACTTTCTATCCATTTATTTACATCTGAACTGAGTCGTTTGGGTAACATGGGTCGAACCCCTTACAAATCATAACAGTCTACTGCATTTCACTCTTTTAATAACGCAAAAACACAAGCGGGGCTGAAAGACCG
Organism: Clarias gariepinus; assembly: GCF_024256425.1. Taxonomy (NCBI): domain Eukaryota; kingdom Metazoa; phylum Chordata; class Actinopteri; order Siluriformes; family Clariidae; genus Clarias; species Clarias gariepinus. Next base: position 16,755,552 of record NC_071100.1, on the reverse strand, counting down.
ACATCTGCTGACGCAGTAGAACGTCCTAACACTGTTTTAATTTTATGGTCATTTATTTCAGTTTAATAAATCTACTATAAATTTAAAGAACACAAGAAATAAGATGACACAAATCCATACACGCTTCTTTTCTAATTACAAGTGATAAAATCTAAAGGCTCACTGTGTTAACATTTATTGTGCTAAAATTTGATCCTAATAAGATTTGATTTAATTTGAATTCTAGAACAGTGGCAGCTGGAACACCTAAAACAGATGCAGGATTATTTTTTATAATCTAAATAAAAATGCTTTTTTAAACGTGGGCTATTGTTATTTACTTGCAATATTTGTTAATTTAATTTAAATGGGGTTTGGTCTCCGGAATGTTGAGCATCAGGATCCTCTTCTTTACTTTCCTACGTAGAATCAGCGCTTAATCGCACGCATAAAGTTTTGTAAATTCGTTTAATGTTTAATAGTAAATAATGACCCCCGTTGCGCTGTACCACCGCTCGGAAAACCTTATGAAATACAAGTTAAAGACAATTATGATGATCTGCCACGGCTTGCGTCTGTGATAGGCGTGCGCCCAAATCTACTCCGTAGGCTCCCTGAATAGGCAGCAAAGAGACGGAGCCGCCTATTCGTGCCGGCTGGTGATAATTAACGTTAATATGATCTCGGGCTTGCTCCGCATTATAAAAGCAAGGCGCAGAGTTTTATCCGATGTCTGGGAAGTACGTGATGTGATGGAGAATATGAAAGAAGCATGTCAGTGGGGCGATGTGATGCTCCCCAGGGACTTTAAACAAGGACACTAGAATTCCGCCCTTTGATCTCCGCGCTGAGGACAGCGCGAGAAAGAGCTGCGCGAGCTCCCGCGGCATCTTCACTCCCGCACCGTGCCCGCCCTCGCAGCCCCGCTGCCGAAGAGGTAAAGGCTGCGAGGACGTTTGTGTTAGGTTTTTACGTCAGCGAGGACTCGCGCCGGCCATCGACAGCGGAAGAAGCGCTGCCTCCGCGTGCTCAGTTCTGCCACTCCGCGCACCAACACTTATCGTCAGCTGTGTTCCCGCATGCCAGTGTGGCACAGCCCCCGGAACTACACATGCACAACCTTTATCCCATTCTTTCCATTCTTCCTCCAACACTTCCTTTCAACACTTTCCTTTCCCATTTTACCTAAATAAATTACCCTTTTCCCGTAAGACCTCGCCTCGTGTCCGTGCTTTATGGTGCCGCCCGTGCAACATGGGTCGAATCCGTTACAGATCATAACAGTCTACTGCATTTCATTCTTATAATAACGCACAAACACAAGCGGGGCTTGATGACCAACATCAGCTGACACATCTTGGAAACATGAAATTATTATGTACAAATCACATATTACATTTTAGTACATGTAACAGGTAGCCAGGTTCATTTTTTTGAGTGTGTGCTGTAATCAAAGCTAAATGTGACTGAATAAAAGCTTAGTGTTTTTTACACCTGTATTTTACAAAATGTGTATTGGGTCAAAATTCAGTCAGTCCTCTCCTTGACAATCTATAATAGGGGAGAAAGTATGATATGTGATGGTACTATAATATAAGTGTCAGATATAAAGACTGTTGATTCATGATTACAATAAAAACACGCACGCACACACACACACACACAATTAGATGTAAAATATGAGAGAGTTGAGGAACGTTTGATGTCATGTGGGCATTATAAGATTTGTTTGAAAAACTTCTAAATAAAAACTGGCAGCTGGCACGCCTAAAAATAGATGCAAGATTATTTTTATAGTCCAAATAAAAATAATTTATTAATTGTGGGCTATTGCTGTTTACTTACAATATTCAGTTAAATTTAAATGAGGTTTGCGCTCCAGGATGTTGAGCATCGTGATTCTCTTCTTTAAATTCCTACATAGTCTAATTAGCGCTCAACTGCACGCATACATTTTTCCAGAGCGCACCGGCAAAAGTAGACTGATGATTATAAATGTGTCGGGAAAACAGCAAGGAGACTGACTCTGACCATTTTAATACTTCATTGATAAATTAGTGATTTAATCACAGTGAAGCTTTACATTTAATATCCTTCTTTATTTTTATTACGTGTCTAAATGTAAATTCTCAAACAAAGTCCGTCATAAGTTGTTTTGTATCGAGAATATTACTGTTTTACTGTAGAAGTTATTAGTGTGTTAAACACTACTTCACATTTTATAATTGTATTTCATTTCTAACAGAAAAACCTAAACCTGAACTCACATCAAGTCTTACAGGAGACGTCCTGACAGGAAACTTAGTGACTCTGAACTGTACACTGACACGACAGTCTACTGGATGGAAGTTTTACTGGATCACACCCACACAGAGCAACGAGACTAAAACTGCAGCAAACTATGACAACTTCTTCTCCTCCTCCTCCTCCTACTACTACTCCCACTATAACATCACACCAGTTAGTGTCTCTGATGGAGGTCAGTACAGGTGCAGAGCTGGAAGAGGAAACCCAGTCTACTACACAAACTACAGTGATGCACTCTGGGTAAATGTTACTGGTGAGTAAGAGACTTTCTATAAAGTGATTCTGTACAACACTGAACATATAAACAACACGTGAGCAGGTTTTAAAAAAGTCTTTCGGTTAAATCACTGTATTAAAGTTAAAGAGAGACAGTGTGAGCTCGGCCGAGCAGGACTGGTGTAAAGTGAGCTGGAAAAGTTTAAATGGAAACACACTAATTTATCTTCAGAAGAAAATGTCACCAAAAGCTGTAAAAGTCTTTTAAAAGCTGCTGAGCCTGTGTGTAGTCGCTCCCAACACAACGACTGAAATAAACAAACCATGTCAGTTTGTTAATGCACAAAAACGAAACATTACTTTTATATTTGTTAATATTATTGTGCCATTATTTAGATAAATTTTAACAAAGGCATTTTAAATTAATAAAATGTGATTACCTACTTGTAAATTACCTACTTTTATTGTTTATGTTTACAGATTAATTGAATTACAGTGTCATGAAAAAGTGTTTGCCACCTTTCAAAATTGTAAGGATAAATCAGGATAATAAAATGATCATAGTCTAAGTCATATAAAATACAGAAAGCAAGTAAAATCAACTGGTATATTGACATAACTTTAATAAAATAAAAGAAATATTAGAAACATAAAATCAGGGAAAACAATGTTATAAGTTAACTGTAAATTCTGGTCACGCTGCTTCTCTTGTTGGCTGAAGCTCTTTTTGGGGCTCAAAGAGTACGTGGTTTTTACTGACTGCATAGAATCCAAAGGCTGAACCGAAATGAGACGGTCTGATCTACGGCACTGACTTTGGTTAATGTCATATACTGTATCATTAAACCAAGCTTTAAAAAATTCTGGCATAGTTTCTGTACTAATTTGAATATAACCACTTATTTGGACACAGATTACAAATATACCATGGAACTTTTATCTTTTTACTTAACAGAAAATTAAGAGAAGTTTAAGAGATGCTGCATGAGGCCTATTGGTTTAAATCACTTTATTGGACATTACCCAATCTGATTAACTGTTTTTCCTTTAAAACCATGCTACTGGTGAAGTCATGTTACAGGTGTGTAGACACTTGACTAGGGAGGACCACAGACATGAAACAAGATCTTATTATTATATAAATTATAAAAGGTATAGGAGAGAAAAATAGAGGAAAATAGATTAAATAGAACTAAACGAGAGTAAATAGAATGAAAGTGTGCATGTGTGGGTCAGGAGCAGTGTCCAGCAGGTATGATGACACAAAGCTGGTAGGCTGAGAAGGTGGGCAGCAGTCGCTAGTTTATCAGTAGCATGTCCACGCTGAGTGTCGAGTAGGGCTGCACGATTCTTGAGAAAATGTGAATCACGATGTTTCTCAATGGGAATTAAGATCACGATTCTCTCACACATTTCTCTCTCTGATTTTATGTTTTTTCTTCCAACAAAAAAATTTGATTACACTTGAGAAAAAAAGTGTTGTCTGCACAGGACTTTCAACTCTCTTGTACTAAAATAAAAGTCACCTTTCCATATTTTTATTTAAATAAAGTGAAAAGTTGTTACACATAAATAGAATTTTAACAATAATACATAAAAATAACTACTAAGTAGGTCTCAGACAACTATAGAACTTCATCACGTGTTAAATTATATTATTATTATGATTATGATTATTATTATTATTATTGTTATTATTTTAATTATTATTATTATTATTATATCAGCATAAGGTAAATGTAACAGTGTTGGGTAGTTTGTTATTAAATACATAGTTTACAGTGTAGAGTTTATTGTTGTCAAAGGGTTTATTGCTGAATCTCAACACACTTCCAGTAAACTCCTCTGTATCTTTCACTCTGTTCTCAGAGTCTCTGTGTAACAACTCAAATCAACACGGCAGCTTTAATAATCTTATACTTTAAGTTATAACCCAAATAGAACTGCACGTGCCTGTCTCTGATCAGACAGTAGTGTGTATTTTAGTTTTTAGCGTGTGTGTGTGAGAGACATTTACCATATGCTGATAAAAATAACACAGGTGCACAATCAACTTATGCCATGATAAACACAATTAAAGAAATGTAACACGCCATATTCCCCATGTATGAGGTGCCGTATAGGGCTTAAATCAAACTTCACTCATGCACACACATGAAACACTTGCATACACATATATGAAACACTCACACATACATATATACTACTAACTGCTTAAACAACTACATATGAAATGCGCGCGCACATACATACATACTTTCCACGCACATACATACATACATACTTTTCCGCGCACATTCACCTATGAGATTCTCAGTGTAACCGGATGGCATTTCAGTGTAAAAGGAAGGCATTTCAGTGTAAAAGGAAGGCATTTCAGTGTAAAAGGAAGGCATTTCAGTGTAACCGGAAGGCATTTCAGTGTAGACGGACTTGTCGCTTCATTCTCCCTGAATGGTAGTACTGGTTTGTATCATCACTGCTCAATCTCATGGCATATTCAGAACTATCCACATAATGTCTAAATATTTCAGCGGCAGAAAACGCAGGTAATGATTTGCAAAAAGAAAATTGAAGCACGGAATCTATGGCTAATATGTCGGATCCTACAACAGAAACAAATACTGTTTTGTGAAATGTGTTTCCTCGCCTTCGCTAATATGAACAATAACTCATCGGAATCCCACGGGACAAACATTGTTCCGACCCTCCATATCACCCACTTTTGTGGTGATAAATAAATCACTCGTTGTCTTCTAAACTGTTTATTAACGGTCTATTTAAGAAACGCTACTACTAATCAGGGAGAATGAAGTTCATATACATTGAAATGACTACTCCCTACACCCTACACCCTACTCCCTGCGCAGGAAATGTCTGATAAGGGAACTTCGCTGTACAAAATTCCACCATTCAGAACACCATGCAACGTCACTTCCTCCTTGCGTTACCATGGTAACACAAGCACCTCGGATACCTGTCGCTGCTGCTGTGGAAATTTTACGCTACGGACATTAAATATAGATTATTTATTGAAACAAAAACTGATACCATAAAAAAATATATAACGTATTATTATTTTTTTTTTTTTTTACAGATTACTAGCCTATATAATACGAATGGTTTCTTAATTAAATTAAAATGTAAATTATTGTGTCCTATTTATATGATGTCCTCGATAATAATTATAATAAAAATATAAATTCTTTTTCGAGTAAAATTTTTTCACACTCCAGCGATATGTAATGACTTATAGGAAATTATCCATTCCCTTTTCCGCTAAACTAAAGATCCGTTGTTCACTCGTTCCCTACACCGCTACAGTTCACATATATGTGTATGCAAGTGTTTCATATGTGTGTGCATAAGTAAAGTTTGATTTAAGCCCTATACGGAGCCTCATACCTATGCAGTTTCACGCGATTCACTGCGTGGTGATTATGTTTCCAATCTTTCTGCGTGAGAAATTAAATGTTGGTGTTTGACTACCTACAGTAGGTCATCTTCATTAGTCAAGGTGTCAGTAACTGGCAGCATAAGTGTGTGATCTCTGTGAATTCTGGGGCTGAAATAAATAACAGAATATATATACAATTTTGTTTTGTTTTCCTCACAGAGAGTCCTAAACCTGTGGTGAATTTAGAGAATTATACACAGGTGTTTAGTGAAGAGAGTGTCACTTTCAGATGTCTTGAGATACAGACAGGAGAAGACACTAAGTGGACATACAGCTGGTATAAGAATTACACAGAAAACCTTAACCACACAACACAGGAATTCAACATCGACTCAGTTAAACTCAATGACGAGGGTAACTACACCTGCAGAGGGAGGAGAAGTGACTCTCAGCTCTCACAGATGAGTGATCCTGTTACACTCTCTGTATCAGGTCAGTGTGTCAGTTTATTACTATTTTGTATTATATATGTTGGTTGTTTTTATTATTCGTTTTAATATATAGAGTATATCAGTAAGTTCATCACATTTGTTGCGTTTTTCCACCATTGAGCTACACTGTACCCGAGTCTCATTATAACGACTTTACAGTTTCTTTGTCTGTTTACTTTAAAAATTTTCTTTCTTAAAGCGGATAATTCTATTAATTACTGGTCAATACAAGAATCACCACAATCATTAAAATAATATCATCCCACATTCATGGTTAAATGCGGCATTGCTGTACTATATTAGCATTAAATGTTGTTTTAATTAATAATCAGGTGATTAATGTAGACTGTGAATACAGAATGTTTTATACATCTCCTACTGAGGGTCAGAGATTTCTACATGTTTATTGTGTTTATAGAACTTTAATGACGGACATTAATTTGTTCATCTGATGTGTGGTATCAACACTCCACATGTTTATTGATGTTTATACAAAATACAAAGTGTTAAAAATAAGAACATTAACATTTCTGGAGTTTCCCAAAATGTCTTCCAGATGCGTAGTTTTTTCCAATATACTTGTCACTCTGTACACTCGTGAAAATAAACTGATGTGGAGCAAAGAGAGATTAAAGATCTGTTTCATCACACGGCTTTTATTCTCTGACTCTCACCTTAATCACAGTGAAGCTTTATATTTAATATATAATATATTTTTTTTCCTTTTCATCACGTGTCTAAATGTAAGTTCTCAAACAAAGTCAGTAATGAGTTGTTTTGCGAATATTATTGTTTTACTGTAAAGTTATTAGTGTAATAAAGACTACTTCACATTTTATAATTGTATTTCATTTCTAACAGAAAAACCTAAACCTGAACTCACATCAAGTCTTACAGGAGATGTCCTGACAGGAAACTCAGTGACACTGACCTGTACACTGAAACTGCAGTCTAATGGGTGGAAGTTTTACTGGAACGCATCCACAAACAGCACTGAGACTGAAACTGCAGCAAACTATGACAACTCCTCCTCCTCCTCCTCCTCCTCCTCCTCCCACTACTACTCCCACTATAACATCACATCAGTTAGTGTCCCTGATGGAGGTCAGTACAGGTGCAGAGCTGGAAGAGGAGACCCAGTCTACTACACAAACTACAGTGATGCACTCTGGGTAAATGTTACTGGTGAGTAAGTGACCTTAAGTAATTCTGTACCACACTGAACATATAAACAACATGTGAGCAGGTTTAAAACTTTTTCAGTTAAATCATTGTATTAAAGTTAAAGAGAGACAGTGTGAGCATGGATGAGCAGGACTGGTGTGAAGTTAGCTTGAATCAAGTCGAACATCACTAGTTCAGCTTCAGTAGAAAATGTCACCAAAACCTCTAGAAGTCTTTTAAAGGTTGCTGAACTTGTGTGTCGTCCCCCAGGTGAAATAAAAAAGCTGTCCAAACCTACCTGGGCCTGTGTGAAAAAGTAATTGCACCCTAAATCTACCGTAATTACCGTAACCTTTGTTCCAAGGATTATTACTTTCAATCATCTGAGCACTTTTGGGGGCCTTACCATACACAAAAACTCATCAAAATTGGCATATAGGTTGGAATCTGCGGCCATTAGGACATCAGAGTGGCTCGGCCCTGGGAGTGGAACATGCCCGTCACAGCGCCCCCTAGATGATGGGCCAGGGGTAGCTCAGTGGTTAAGGCATTGGACTACGGTTCAGAAGATCCCAGGTTCAAACCCCACAACCACCAAGTTGCCGCTGTTGGGCTCTTGAGCAAGGCCCTTAACCCTCAACTGCTCAAATGTGTAATGAGATAAAAATGTAAGTCGCTCTGGATAAGAGCGTCTGCCAAATGCCTAAATGTAAATGTAGATGATCTTGCCTTATAGCTCATACACACTTGAACGTATATTTACAAAATCCGGTATACATTTAGAACTCATCGAGGTGAACAAGTTTTGTGCTGCATGTCATTAGTTCTAATCCACAGGAAATCAGTTCCCCTTCCACTTTCCCTTCCCTTAGACCCAAACTGTCACTCTTAAAATGTATTTATTTTTATCATTTATTTTTTTATTTCTCATTTCTGCACTGATCTTCTCTCTCTTGTTTCACATTGCTTCTGTTGTTGGGTGGAGTTAATTTGGGGCCCAAAGACACACAAAGTGGTCTTCACTGCCTGCATAGAATCCAAAGGTCTACAGCACCGGACTGACTTTGGTTAATGTCATGAAACACAAAGGTTTAAAAAATCCTGTAATAGTTTCTGAACAAATCTAAATATAAGCACTTTGAACACAGATTACAGACATACCATGGAACTTTTGGCCGAAAATTAAAAGAAGTTTGCATGAGGCCCATTGTTTTAAAACACTTTATTGAATATTAGCCAAGCTGGTTAACCCAGTTGTGATAGAAAACCATGCATTTTTGCTATAAAATCACGCTGCTGGTAAAGTTATGCTATGTGTATGTAAACACTTGGTTAGGGGAGCACCACAGACACAAGGTGAGATCTTGTGTTTTATGAAATTATAAAAGGTATAGAAGAGAAAAATAGGGGGGATTAAAGTAAAGAGAACTAAGCAAGAGTAAAGAGAATGAAAGTGTGCATGTGTGGGTCAGGAGCAGTGTCCAGCAGGCATGATGACACAAAGCTGGTAGTCTGTGGCCGTGGCAGGTTAAGAATGTGGGCAGCAATCGCTAGTTTATCAGTAGCATGTCCACGCTGAGTGCTAAGGGTCAATCTTCATTAATTAGCAGTAGGGTGACAGGTGGAAAGCCGGTCACAGGTTAATGGTAGTTGTGGCAAGCCACACACAGGCCGGCATTTAAGAAATAGTAGTCAATCATGGTCGGCAGCGGCATATCCAGAACCGAACACAAGGAATCAGACGAGGCTGTTGTATTCCTGTGGGTGCGGCAGCAGTCCAGAACTGGGGCATTAAAGTTAAGGCAGTGGCGGCTGAGTCACAATAACTGGCCCTGACTAAGGGGCAGAAGTGTTGGAGCAGTGACTCAGTCCATTCTCTAAAAGACACACAGTACGAAACTAAAGACATGAAAATATGTAGCTTATTGTTTAGTTGAGACCAGGATCATCACAGAGACAGAAAACATGTTTTCACTCTGTAGAGATAATTAATGAGTAAAGATTGTGTTACTCCTCAACTGTAGAAAACTGTAAATACTCCTCAGGGTATTTCAGGCCCATCGGAATGAACCTAGAGAGAAGATGTGTTCCAATCATCTTGAACTACCCTGAGAAGTGTACTGAACAGAGTATTCAGCCATGTTAAGTCTGATTTCAAACTGCAGGGAGTGAAACTAATCAGTTAAAAGAGAACTGTGAACAACTAAACACTGGGTCTTCACTTCACCGGTAAAGAGAAAACAAACCTCTGAGCCACACAGTCACATACACTAACACGTGCGTTCCCATAGCGGGAGCGGCCCTCCAAGCTCCCTGATTGGCTGACTGATTTAAGGCAGATTACATGACAAATGTACTACAGGTTTAGAGTTCGACAAGAGAGATGTATAAATATTTAATCAGCATAAACAGCTAAAAGAAAAAAGGGGGCAGAAAAGGACACATTAAAGAAGAAGAAACTTGTTAGAGGAAGATGCAGTTAAATGTATCAGACTTACAGAGATACAGTAATGAGCCCAGATTTTTAGCAACGCAGCTGCTGAGACAGGTGTGTGTGTGTGTGTGTGGAGCAGACAGTGGAGCACTGAATAATACACACTACTCTAACAGTGAGTGCTGTGTGATTATCTCAGTGTAAACAATAATAGAAATCAAGTTACCTAAAATTCCTTCTTTTCTTATTTTAGTTCAGTATAATTCCATAATCAAGAAAATTTTAAAGCATTTCAATGTTGTTCATGAATAAATAACTTGATATGAAAATTCTCTGATTATCTGAGTGTGAGCTATTTGCGCTGATAAACACTTAATATAAGTCTTCTGTAATTTTATCAGTAAAGAAGTAAATGCCACAACACCATTTGAGAGGAAATAAAATTAGAGTTTATCTTAGTCAAGACATATTTGCAGATGTTAAGACTTAAAGAAACAAAGTACAAAAACAATTAAACTGAACCCCAAACCGACTACAACAGAAACTTGTTCCAGTAAAGACAGTAACAGGAGGACACCAGGACACGAACAGATGTGAGACACTGACTGATGAAACAGGAGAGTTTAACAGTTTATACAAATCAGGGCAGTGAACTAGGTGCAGGTGAAAACCATTGACAAGTGCATCATGGGAAATGAGGTTCAACCGTCAGCAAGAAATACAGAAAGTCTCTGGACACAAGGCGCCCTCTAGGGGTTATTCCCAGACACATGGTCTAAGTCACAATATAATGTTGGTAATGTCTTCATGTGAAATGAACTATAGTCTTATATTTAAGTAAGCGGGTGGTAGTTAAAGGGGCATTAATTCCTGCCCCCTATATAGTGTGTCTGTCTGGTGAGAATGGATACAGGGGCTCTTTAAGAGATGTTTGGTGACGTCATCACATGCGCGTGTGGCGCGGTGCACATGAGAGTGGAAATGGTGACAGACTTCACGTGCAGTGTTTTACAGATAAAAGATCCAGAATCATTCAATCTCAAAGTAAATCACAATGTTTTGAGAGGATTGGAGAGTTATTGTGACCGTGGTTTTTTTTTTTCGGATGTTAATGTTTGCAGTAATTTGTGTGGCTAGAATAGTTAGCATAGTGTGAGTTAATGTGTCAGGTCAGTGGTGTCAGATGTGTATTAGTTTTAAAATGCATTAAATGTGATGTTTGTATTTATAGAACTTAACACTAGAAGCGCCGAGCAGCGGTCATTTGACCGCAATGGGGAAAAAAAAAATACTTCACACTCGATCAAAATCCAGAACCCTCCTATGGAGTTAATTATGTGCCAAAATTTAACAAACAAACACAATCTGCTTTGCAAAGAAAAAAAATCGACTTTCTCACAAATGCACCCACCGTACTTTCTCACAAATGCGGCCAACCTATTTTCTCACAAATGCAATGGAGCAACTTCCTCTTCCAAAACAGCAGATGGCGCTATCGGTCAATTTACTCTATTCTCCCGAGACCTCAAACAACGTGTTTATATGGTTTACCCTTATGTCCCAGAGGAATATGAGTGGGGAACAGTTTTGAGGTGTCCATTATATATTCAGACAGCCAGACAAATTAACAATCCACTATCTTTAGGATAGAGCCCTGAGGGGAATACAGTTATATCAAACCACAGTTGCATTTTAATTAACTATTCCATAGTGGTGGTTTGGACCGTTAAAGTTAACGTCTTACAATGTGTGGCGCATCGCAGGGACCAAGATTGGAGGCGCGCATTTGCCCAATCAAAATTGGGATTGTGAAAACTGAGCAAAGGCAGACCCAGCACGACGGAATGGTCCGTCTGAGGAAGCGAGGTGGGGTGAGGTGAGTTACTTTCAGTAACGGACAGGAGCTGACTCAATGCTTCCCCCCCCCCCCACAGTACAAACATAGCCCCGCAGTCAGTCGTCGGGCTTTCTCGGTCGGGGTGAGACGTGATGTGTCCACGTCCATGGCCTCGGTCGAGGACCCCTCGCACTCGACTGGCTGCAGCTGATGAGGACTCACTTTGCGGCGCGGCTCGGGACGTTTTGATAATCGGAGCAGCGGACGATGCTGCTGGCTGCGCAGATGCTGGTCAAGCTTGATAGCTAGCGCAATGCATTCCTCGAGAGACAAGTCTGCGTCCCGGCACGCCAGCTCTAGTTGGATGTCTGGGGCGAGTCCATCTCAGAATCTTGCAAGCAAGCTCTTTTCACACCAGCCACTTTCAGCCGCTAACACCTGGAACTTCACCGCATACTCCGCCACCGGCGTGTTCCCCTGTCTGAGCCTCAACAGCTGCTGCTCACCAGTTCTTCCCTGGTCGGGGTAATCAAAGACTGCGCAAAGGGCCTCGATGTAGCGATGATAGTGAGTGATGGTGGCGCCTCCGGTGCTCCATACGGCTGTAGCCCAGTCTAGCGCGCGCCCTGTGAGATGCTGGGTGACAAAGCTCACCTTTTGCAGATCCGTCATGTTTGGGAAGTCCGCTAAGTACAGCTTACAGGCGAGCAAAAACCGTTTACAGCCCTCGGGATCTCCTCCATACCTTTCGGGAGGAGCGGGGCGCGGAAGCGACGGTGTCACAGGTGGCTGGGGAGCAGCCGGAGGCACTCTCGCCGTCGCGAGTTGGCTGACGCTGCATGCGAGGTCATGGACTGCTCGTGCCAGGCTCCCGTAGCTATGCAGGCGAGCATTCTCGTCTGGCAGGGGAATTCCTGCTGCGTCCTGACGGGTCCGTTCATCTGTCATGTTTTTTTGGGTAAAGAAACGGACACAAGATGCAGGTATGGGTTGAAACACACTTGAGTCCCTTTTTATTTCTTTGTTAATCTTTCCCACGTATATTGAACTCTTCATAAACAGTGATAACACAAAAAACAAGAAAACACAAAACGGGGCTTCAGCACAGCCTCCTCAGGCTGGGTCTGCAGGCGGGTACGAACACACAAGAGTTTACAGCAAAACTAACATAAATGTCACGATGGCTCTACGCTGCGCTTGGCTGGCGTCTTGACCGTGACCTTGACCCTACCGCCTGGTTACAATAGGCCTTACCCCGACCCTGCAGACTTGGCTTAGTCCTGAGGAGGAGACAGGAAGGCACAGTGAGGTTGGAACAAAACATGCAAAACAAACATAGCAACAACAGTGAACGGACAAGACACTACAGGTTCGGCTGGCTTAAATAAAGACACACAGGGGAGAGACACAGGTGAACATAATTTGTGCTAAGGGGAAGACATACCAACGTAGACACACTAGGGGGAGACAAAGCCTCGGCTCAATAGTCCGGGGAACCGGATCTCACTCCCCCGGACTGTGGTGGCACAGGTGTGACACCGGTGAGGCCGATTCATTACTTCTGCAGCCCACACGCACACGTTTGCAACATACAGGACTTTGGACATTCATTACATTCACTGTAAATATTGTTTTTTTTGTTGCCCCAGTTTGTTTATTTTTGTACAATAAACACTTTGGTTTGTTTAACTGTTTTTTTTTTTTAACATGTCATCCTTGTTCTTTTATTACCAGTGCTACAGATCCTGTAAAAAAGATCCCTTATAGCGTAATCTCTATTAATTATTTAACATGAGTGTTACAAGTGTGTGCATAAGGAGTTATGGAATAATAATAGGTGTGTGCACATATGTATACATAGATTCAGGACATGATCAGTGATCAGTGTTAGCCATACACTATACTTATAAAAATCAAAGAAATGTACATTCTGTAAAATTAAGCAGAATAATTCCCCAGATATACAGTAGATCATAATAATAATCAGAATGTTAAGGGCGACTTTTGTTTGTTGTGAAAATGTTTTCCATATAGTGAGCTGTCCAATCAGGGAACACATGCAGCTGCAAATGGTGGACAATTAGTAATGTTGTGTTTTCTGTCAGATTAAACATGATTACTGAAGTTATTTAATGTGAAATCACATGATGGGACTGTGTGTGACTATTGTTCATTTGGACCAGAAACAAGAAAAAAAATGCAACAGGACATGTTTTTTTTTTAATCCTACAGGTGGTGCACTCTGGAATTGGCACTTAGACATGATGATAATATCGTCTCGGTTGGTGACGGTGATTCTCATAAAGCATTCTGTTAAAGTCATCTTTAAAACTGCAAAATAAACATTATTAAATTATAAAAAGCAGCTTTTTAATCCTCTATTGTGTAATGTCATTTTCTAATAATATATGAAGAAATTAAGATGTTTTTAAATGTAACAGTAAATGTAACTTTCCCACATAAATACCTGCGTTTGAGTTTTAAACTAAATGAGCTCTGCTTCCTCATCTCACTGAGCAGGAGAGTTAATTATCTCAGGAATACACAGATTTTCTACCTTTGAGCTTTTAAAGTTAAGTTCACACATCACTATTATATAAATGTTCCTCATGGCTTCATTCAGACACACTGCTCATGTAGACGTGGGATATTTACATTCTCACACAATTCTACACACACACACACACACACACACACACATACACACTGTGGAAGGAAACCTGGAGTACTCTTCTAGCTTTAGTTTCTGTTCCCTCCTGACACTCAGTGTTTATAAAGATGAACAGGACAGACACACTGTAATTCAGTCATGAGTTAATAGTGTAGAAGTGAATTTTACTTCATCAGTAGTGATTGTATGTGACAGAGTTTAATCATTTACACATGAACAGATTTACTGTATCTACACTCTGAGTCTTTACAGAAATGAATGATTCAGTTTTAAAATGTTACTCATTTAAATAATAGTTTCTGAAATTAATATACAAACTTTTTATTTTTTTCTTACAGCGAGTCCTAAACCTGCGGTGAATGTAGAGACTAAACTACCGGTTTACAGAGGAGAGAATGTGACTCTCAGTTGTGATATAAATGGAGGAGGAGACCCTGAGTGGACATATAAGTGGTTTATGGACGATACGCCAGTCTCTATATCACACACAACACACAAGATTTCAGTCGTATCCGATGACGGGGGTAAATACACCTGCAGAGGGAAGAGAAGTGACTCTCAGCACTCACTGAAGAGTGATCCTCCATCACTCTCTGTATTAGGTGAGTGTGTGTGTGTGTGTGTGTGTGTTATTACTTACTGTATACATGCAACATTCATCACTAGTTTCTGATTTTCCTTAAATGATTATTGTATGACAAACCAAGCTCCTTATTTTTGTTTACTCACTTTTCTATTTTAAATTCACCAAATCAATTGATGTGTAAGGAATCACCACAATTCATTATCTACTGTATACTGATGCAATTACAAAATACCACCAACCTTTGACGAAGGAAAACCATATGAGAGCTGCAAGAATGAAGTTGGAGTTTGGATTAGAGTTACCGAGCTTAAAAAAAACAGGCTCTTGCGGTGGCTTTAGCGCTGTCAGGAAGAGTGAGGGGAAACTTCGATAGGTAGACAATTTGAATAAGGACAGCGGCATGGCGACTTTACTAATGGAACTTGATAGTTTGTTTCTAAAGGAAGAATGCAGTATTAGCTTTCAAATTACTAGATACCACGTGTAGAGATAAAAGACCAACAGTTAGCGCTGACGGCATGTGCAGATTTGACTTTTGTGTCAATGAAGTTGGTGTTAAAAAAGGATTTTTGCAGGAAATGTGTGTGCTAAAGCAGTGAGAATTAATCAGGAAAGTGCATATTGGACAGAACAGAGGTGACAGAGGCACACCATGGCCCTAAAATAAACAACCACTGCCTGGCACAAACCCAGTGGACAGGTATGGGTGCAGATCTAAATGTGCTGTATGTCAAAGTATGTTCCATTGGGCAAAGGGAAGGACAGGTAACGGATAGATCATTACATCACTAAGTAAATTATAACTGTAATAAAGGAAGTAAACAAAACTGAAACACACAGCCATAGACTATTTAGATTTGGAGATGGAAAAGTGGTCAATTCTACAAAAAGGCTGAAAAATACCTGCAAAAATTGTAACATAGTAAAGTGTAACATGGAGCCTGAGGTTGTCCCTGCAGACATTCCACTACTTTTAAGCAAAGCCTCTCTGAAGAGAGCAGGAACAGTGCTTGACATGGAAAATGACAGCAATAATGTGCAGCCAACCTGTTTAACTTGAGTTTACACGTTCTGGACATTACTGGTGACCATTGGGGGCAATTGTGGCAATATTAAAGATATTCAGTGTAATGAGCAGACCATAGCAATTACTGAATTATTATTGAACTAAATTAGATATTCGGTAAATTACTGAAAAGAAGGAGGATGAGGATGAGATACTGACAGTTACAGAAACCATAAACTCATAAACACAATTCTGATGAAGCTTCATAAACAATTCGGTCATGCTTCTTTTGAGAGACTACAAAGGCGTCTTAGTAGCTCAGACAACAAAGATCCAGAATGCAACATCATCTTACAAAAAATTGTGAGCGAATGTGAAATATATCAAAGATACAGTAAAACTAAAGCAAGACCGGTTGTTGGTCTACCACTAGCAGCTCAATACAGTGAAACTGTGACTGTAGACCTGCATGAACTCGAACAAGGTGTGTGGTACGGTATCTCCATAATATTGATCAGTTCACACGGTTTAGTGCGGGGAGTATTCTGACCACCAAAAGGTCCTGTGAAATAGTGAAACATTTTGGCCATAACTGGATAAGTGTACATGGCCCACCACAGTTCAGTAACAATGGTGGAGACTTCACCTTCACCTTCAACAATAATGAGGTGAGAGATATGGCAGAGAACTTCAACATAGAAATAAAGAGTACGGCAGCATACAGCCCATGGAAAAATGGTCTCCTGAAGCAACACAAACAAACACTTAGTGAAATCATAATGAAGGTGAAGACAAGTACTGGTTGTGGTTGAAACACTGTGATGGACTCTGCTCTTATGGCAAAGAACACCATGCAAATAGTCTATGGCTACAGTCCTCATCAGTTAGTGTTTTGGCAGAATCTAACCTACACTCTGTGTTAATTTATAAACCTCCAGCCTTAAAGGGAACTACAAAAGTTGAGTGGGTGACAAGACACATTCCTGCATTACATGCATCAAGAAAGGCTTTTACATAAAGAATACGAAGAGCACTGCAAAAGCAACTACATCCCGCAGATAAAAAGTATGAAATGTGTGACAAGGTGTACTACAAGCAAGTGGATTGTCCAGAGTGGAAATGACCAGGAATTGTTATTGGCCAGGATGGTGTGGTGGTGTTTGTCAGACATGGAGGAACATGCTTCAGGGTACATCATCTCAGATTGAGAAAAGTAAATACAGAAGGTGAACATTAAATTGTGACACATGCAGGTGCAGAAAATGACAGTCTGTGACCAAGGACAGGAGTTTGATTACGATACACAAGGGACAATAGAAGCACTAAATGAGACGCAGCAGGAGGTGAGACAATTGGAGAACACAGGAGTAACCTCTAGCAGAGGTGCAGAGTGAAGCAGAACACCACCAACTTGACATTATAGAGACATTTTCAGCAAAACAGAAAGTGATTTCAGCTTAAAAAACTGACAAATTTAAAATATAGATCAAGGATAGAGAAAAAGGTGTACTACAGAGAGCTAAAGTTTTTTTGGACGTGCAGGTAAAGCTACAGGGAAATGTAAAACCTGGTATAATTTGATGCTCATTCAGCCCACTGATGTTGCATCATTATGGAGTCAGTTGACATGTCAAATGTAGAAGACCTTCAGGTAGAACCAACTGTGACAAATGCAAGTACCAGAGATGTTTGTGAGGATATAACTGTAACCAAAGATACAACATTTGACATGGCAAATCAAAAAGAGACAAAGAGCTGGAATTAGTAAAGAATAAGGGACAAAAGTAGATTTCCACCAGATGGGTTTGTACCCTCAAAGAGACACCTAATGGACCAGTACCAAAAGCACGACTATTGGCTAGAGGTTTTGAGGAGTTAGAGATGTCAGAACTGAAACCCAAAGTAGATCCTGCTATATTCTATTGGTTAGATAAAGACCCCACTGTGACTGGTCTACTTGCTTGTCATGTAGATGACTTTATTAAGGGTGGCACACAAAGCTTCTCTATAACTGTAATACCTCTCCTTCAGGCAATGTTTCAGGTAGGACTTGAGGAACATGAGAACTTTTGTTATATGGAAATAGACATTACGTTTCGACAATTGGCAGACTTACAAAATTGCTTTTAGGCTTTCATCATCGGATAGATACTTACACTGGAATACTAGGTTCCTAACTAAGTGCCATCAGTCAAACACAGTTGGAAAGGGAAACAGTTGCTAAAAAAGAATATGTCTGGAAATAAGCAGCATCAAAGAACTTGTCCAAGCACAAAAGAGTGAGCGGTGCTTTGGTACAAAACAAATGAAAAGCTTGCAGATTGCCTTACAGAAAAGGGTTCTTCAACTCTCCAGTTGCTTAAAGCACTTAGTGTGGGACAATGGACACTTGAATAGAATATACACACATTTAGGCTCATTTATAAGAATCTAATCGTTGAAAATATATTGCTAATGTTTTCTAGAATAGTTTTCCCAGGCAATATGTTTTAGGTTATGTTTTGTTAAGTTCCGTATATTCCTAATAACTGCTTGTATAAAAGTATGCATGCTTTATTCTACAGGGAGTAAATAAAAGCGCTTATTGTGGAGAGGGGGCGTGTCAATGTTTTGGCGGTTACGCATGTTGGAAGTGTATTTGGCGGAAGCTTGGCAGCTGGCACATAATAAATGTGTTCTTGCGTAGTTCAATGCATTGTAATTTGTCATTTAACATCATGATTTTACATTTTTAAAAATACATAAATAAATAAAGTTTCACTACTGCACCCATGAAGATAAATTGATAGAGAGGTATGAGAGAGATGCATCATCACATAGCAGTTATTTTCTGCATATTATTGACGCTTTACATCTAATATATAGATTTTTATTCACATCATTTGAATAACTGAAAATTCATAAACAATGTGACATTAGTCCTGATGTGTTTAGTGTCGTTACTGAGAGAGTAATAGTGTTTTACTGTAGAGGTGATTTGTGTAGTAAAGACTACTTCACATTCTGATACTGTATTTAATCTCTAACAGAAAAACCTAAACCTGTGATCACATCAAGTCCTGAAGGAGACGTTTTGACAGGAAACTCAGTGACTCTGACCTGTAGACTGAATGTGCAGCCTGATGGATGGAAGTTTTACTGGACCACACCCACACAGAGCAAAGAGACTGAGACTGAAGCACAACACTCCTCTCCTTCCTACTCTTCCCACCACACCATCACGCCAGTCAGTGTCTCTGATGGAGGTCAGTACAGGTGCAGAGCTGGAAGAGGAACCCCAGTCTACTACACTCTGTACAGTGATGATCTCTCACTAAGTGTTATTGGTGAGTAAGAGACTTTCTGTTAAGTGATTCTGTACAACACTGAACATGTGAGCAGCATCACAACACAGCAACATTTACACACACTGTACACACTCTTATCTAATCATAAAGAGAAATCAGAGGATCAGTGTGTTTTCCCTTTAGTGTGTTGTTCCCCTGCTGACACTCAGTGCTGATGAAGATACAGAGTTCTGTGAAGGATAAACATATTAATGATAAAGATCTGTAAAATGAACAGTAATGTGCTGTAAAAACATGACATTTAAATATTCTAATTCATTTAAAGTCAAATTTAGGAAAAAAAAAAACACTAAAACAATGAACTAAACACAACTGTGGCAGAGATTTTGTCAGGGTGAACTAACCTGGGCGACCAGATGACTTAGCTTTAGCGATTAGCCCAATGTAGCGTGGATGGTGAACCCAAACGCGGATGAAAGCAAATAGGCAGGATAACCACGCGATTTAGTTTAAGGACTTTCACAAAAGGGGAGCAAGGGAAAAACACAAATTTAACCCGCGTCCTATAAACACACACTCAAAATCAGAAAGCAAAACCCAATAAAGGGAGTACTCACGAATTGATGAATGGAAAGCCAGAACCGACATGGGCTGAACTTAATGACTGAGCAAGATGCTATGGTTTGTTTACTCCTTTTATACTTCCTGGTTCGCGACCGCTTCACTTCCGGGTCCTAGTGCCGGTCGCGTTCCGAGTGTGCATGACAGATTTACAGTTAGGTCCATAAATATTAGAACATTAAAAACTGTTATTTTGCCCGCCTGTCACTGAATATTAAAAATTAAAACAATCTTTATCATGTCTTTATAACATGTAGATGTTTCAGTTTAAGTGTATTTACACACACTGTGAGGAGTGATAACATTGTGTTTGTGTTTTTTTCCAAATGAAGGATTATCTGTTCCTCAGTTCTTTATTTTTGGATCAGATTAGTTGTAAAATACTTGTGTTAAATAATGTTAAAACCCTTAGGGGTCGACAGCATCATCGTTGGTGGTGCCAATCACTTTTTACTCTCTGCGAGTGTTTTTGTAAATGAAATTATATTGTAGCAACCCAGAAAAAATATGTACACAAACGGTAGACAGTTTTCTTTCCAAAAAGTTTATTACCAATTCAATGTTTGTTACTAAGTTGAAAATAAAAAAAACAGAGGTACGTCAGATTCTCGTGTCCACACGTGTTGGAGCCCCGCCGACCGCTTAACGCTCCATTCACATGCAAGATTTATGTAAACGACTCTATTCAGATGTCAGTAAATGCTAATTGCTGTGTTGTTTGGCGGAGTGATGTGCTGATGCATGTCCGTGTCCAACAGGACAGAAAGGGCTTAAATGAAAAAACAAAAAAAAATTCAATATTTTCACGTAAATATTCTTATATACGTGTAAAAATCTTTTCCCGAAATAATGATTCGTCTCCTGAATCCACACGAAGTGCTTCAGGTTTTTAAAATAATAGTAATCATCATGCTTTTTTGCTGTTTGTGTCCAGTGTTGAATAATTATTAGATTTTTCTGGGATACTGATTTTACATTCTGTCTGCTAAGGTTGTCCCTCTTTGATCTGAGTATATTATGGCTAAAACAAAGTCGCTCGTATCGGCAGCATTTTGAACAAAGGGGAGATGAAACGTGCAAAGTGAAAGTGTCTGTTTTTCATTGAAGAAATTCATAAAGTCTTCACTTCTATACTGTGACGGAGTACTCTCTGCAGATATTTTAGGTTTTATTAGTCTAGCCACTGTATTAAATAAGAACCTGGGAGTGTTTTGGTTTCTTACTATCAGTTTGCTCAGATCCTCGACCCGAGCAGCTTTTAGAGCCTGTCTATAGCTGGACATACTGTCTTTATACGCAATTCTAAAAACTTCTAATTTAGTTTTTCTCCACGTTCGCTCGAGGTTTTGGGTTGACTTTTGCTCGGTTACGGGTTGATTACGGGATTAATCCTCCTGTGTTTTTATTTATTTATTTATTTTTCATAGAGCATGCCGTGCACTGTTTCTCTGCAGTCTACAGCAGCTGTTACTTTTTACTGCATTTCAGTACACCGCTCCTGTGCTACCACTCCTGTACCTGTTTATTCTGCATGGCCGAGAGTGAACTGTCTGCTACTAGTTAATCGATCTCTGATGGCAGATTGACAGATTTTTAAAAAGGGACCATGCAAAACATAGTGGGGTGGCCGTCAGTATACTCTGTGTGGGAAACACTGCCTGCATTGCACATACCCCGATCCTGCGATGTGACTGTTGCTCATACGCTCATCACAATGTCCATCCTGAAACAATGTATATAAACCAGCCGTTAATGATTTTAACAATGTTCCACCGAGCCCCAAATAACTGATAATGAAACTGCGCCCTCAATATGAACATGAAGCTAAATTAAAACCATGTCACTGACTATTATGGAGGTTTTAACAATATGATAATGAGCTCATATCGTCCCATTAACGGATAAACGCCGACCTATAGACATTGGAGGAATGGGACATATGTCCTGCCCTCACTCTCTCACATACACAGGTATACTGCGGCCGGAGCGCACCGAGACGAAACTCCACCCGTTTGCTTTCTCCATGTGAAGAGAAATAATGTAAGTGTAATCTCATTGTAATTAACACACATTTACAGCTGCATGGAGACATCAATCACACACAAAAGCTGCACACAAATACAGTTGAAACCAGATATTTACATACACTTCAGAAAAAAAACACTTTTAATCAGAGTAACCTTTTTTTGTTTTAGATCAATAAATATTAACATATTTCTTTGCATTTGTTTAAGGTCCGAATCGAGCGATTTATCACTTACATCAAAGTCAGAAGTATACATACACTCCCCTTAGTATTTGGTAGAATTGCCCCGATACTGTTTCACTTGGGCCAGTCGTTTCAGGTATCCTTCCACAAGCTCTCTACAATAGTTTACTGGAATTTTGGCCCACTGCTCTTGACAGAACTGGTGTAACTGGGTCAGGTTTGGAGGTCTTCTTGCTCTCACTTGTCCTTCCAATAACTTGACTTTCTTGTCCTTAAGCCACTTTTTAACTAATCTGGAGGTATGCTTGGGGTCATTGTCCATTTGGAAGACGTATTCGCGCCCAAGCTTTAACTTCCTGACTGATGTCTTCAGATATATCCACATAATTGTCTTTTCTCATGATGATCTATTTTGTGAAGTCCATCAGTCCCTTCTGCAGCAAAGCAACCCCACCACATTATACTACCACCTTCACACTTCACAGATGGGATGGTGTTCTGAGGCTTTAAATTAATATCCATAAAATTCTCCCTCGCTCGATTCTGACATTTAACAAATGCAAACAATGTGTTTATATTTATTGATCTAAAACAGAAAAAGTTTACTCTGATTTAATGTTTGACAGTAAAGAAAAAAAAAAGTTTGTGTTTTTTTTTTCTGAGTTGTATATAAATATCTGGTTTTAACTGTACACCATCATTAAGCAGTGTGGGCGGTGATATGGTTCTATCCAGAGAAGGAAATACATGTGAGTGTAAACATGATTATGAGAATCGAGGGAGCGAGAGAGTCATCACTTCAGCACAATCACTTTATATTCCGGATTTTTACTTTTCCTTTTCTTCTCTCCTTTTTTTGTATTAATAATGATTTTTCTTTAACTGTACTTTTCTCTGTTCATTATTATTATTATTAGTAGTAGTAGTAGTGCAGCGATTATTATTATTATTATTATTAATATGTATTCTTTTCATCTGCTGTCTGTGTGAGTGGGCGTGGCCAAATGCCTCTGATGCACTGTTTTGTGTATGATTAAATTTGCACAGTTACAAACTTACAAAGTTACACACCAGCTGGAGCATTAACAGAGTGTGTGATGGTACATATTATTATATATATAATAATACATAGTTGTATAAATTTTGGTTCATTTCAAATTTAAAAGATGTGTTATAAATTTTTAAAATGCTCTTATTAGTGAGTATTTGATGAGAAAACACCTAAAAATATGTGAAACTTTGTGTGACTATAATGTTCATTCGGACCAGAAACAAGAAAAAAATAATTGTAAGTTTAGTAGTTTTTTTTTTTTTATCCTACAGGTGGCGCACTCTGTACTCCTTACACATTTTTTTACCCTGTTAGTTTGTACTGTTTAAATTCTGCACTTAGTTTTTAAGTAAGAAAACTGATGTTATTAGGAATCGGCTGCATACAATCATTAAACTTAAAAAAAAGATTTATTGTATCAAAACCAGGAGAAATATAATATCGAATCTGGTTTATAAAATCGTGCTACTTATAGAATTGCAGTTGTGATGGAATTGGCACTTAGATATGGTGATAATATCGTATCGGGTGGTGACGGTGATTCTCATCTCTAAAGCATTCTGTTAAAGTCATCTTTAAAACTGCAAAATAAACATTATAAAATTATAAAATTTTCAATCCTCTATTGTGTAATGGCATTTTCTAATAAATTAAGATGAATTAAGATGTTTTTAAATGTAACAGTAAATGTAATGTAAATGTAACTTTCCCACATAAATACCTGCGTTTGAGTTTTAAACTAAATGAGCTCTGCTTCCTCATCTCACTGAGCAGGAGAGTTAATTATCTCAGGAATACACAGATTTTCTACCTCCTGTTACTGCAGGACACACATCACTATTATATAAATGTTCCTCATGGCTTCATTCAGACACACTGCTCATGTAGACGTGGGATATTTACATTCTCACACAATTCTACAGTTAGTGTGTGTGTACTACAGTATGAGGTGGGGTACTGGACAGGGGGCCAATCCATTGCAGAGCACACACACACACACACACACACACACACACACACACTGTGGAAGGAAACCTGGAGTACTCTGAGGAAACCCACCAAGCACAGGGAGAAGATACAAACTCCACACACACAGACCCGAGGCAGAGATCCCAGGATTATTTCTATCATGATTGTGTCTCTTCTAGCTTTAGTTTCTGTTCCCTTGCTGACACTCAGTGTTTATAAAGATGAACAGGACAGACACACTGTAATTCAGTCATGAGTTAATAGTGTAGAAGTGAATTTTACTTCATCAGTAGTGATTGTATGTGACAGAGTTTTTTAGCTTTTGTTGCCATTCAGATTATCCGTCTCTTTGATTTGTCTTCAATTTTCCTCCTGCGGCCGCGTCCAGGGAGGTTGTGTACAGTCCCATGGATTTTAAATTTCTGAATAATATGTACAGCTGTAGTCACAGGAACATCTCACTGCTTGGAGATGGTCTTATAGCCTTTTCCTTTAACATGCTTGTCTATAATTGTCTTTCGAATCTCCTGAGACGACTCTTTCCTTGGCTTCCTCTGGTCCATGCTGAGTGTGGTGGTACACACCATGTCACCAAACAACACAGTGACAACCTGGAGCCCTATACAGTATATATATATATATATATATATATATATATATATATATATATATATATATATTCAGTATATATATATGAACAAAAAATATAAACGCAACACTTTTGCCGAAATAATCCATCCCACCTCACAGGTGTGCCATATCAAGATGCTGATTAGACAGCATGATTATTGCACAGATGTGCCTTAGACTGTCCACCTGTAAAAGGCCACTTTGAAAGGTTCAGTTGAATCACACAGCACAATGCCACAGATGCCACAAGTTTTGAGGGAGCGTGCAATTGGCATGCTGACAGAAGGAATGTCCACCAGATCTGTTGCTCGTGAATTGAATGTTCATTTCTCTACCATAAGCCGTCTCCAAAGGTGTTTCAGAGGATTCGACAGTACATCCTACCAGCCTCACAACCGCAAACGACGTGTAACCACACCAGCCTAGGACCTCCACATTCAGCATGTTCGCCTCCATGTTAGTCTGAGACCAGCCACTCGGACAGCTGCTGAAACAATCGGAGTGCATAACCAAACAATTTCTGCACAAACTGTTAGAAACAGTCTCAGGGAAGCTTATCTGCATGCTCGTCGTCCTCATTGGGGTCTCGATATGACTCCAGTTCTTCATCGTAATGGATTTTGACAGATTTGTGAACAATATTTGAGGGATATGGTTATTTTGTTTATGTAGAAAATGTTTCAGATCTTTGAGTTTAGCTCATTAAAAATGGGAGCAAAAACATATATATATATATATATATATATTATAGGCCCACTGACTGATTACAAGATTGTAGACACCTGTGATGCTAATTAGTGGACGCACCTTGAATCCACATGTCCCTTTGGTCACATTATTTTCAGTCTTTTCTAGGAGTACCATCATTTTTGTCCAGGCCTGTTCCATGAGTTTATTCTTTTTAATAATTCCGTTGAAGCATGGTTAAAAAGCAATGTCTGACTTTCATTGGTTAACATATTTATTATTACTTTTGTCGGATTAAAGTTATTTCTGTGACCATTGTGAGTTTTTCTTTCATTGACTGAAGGGTACCAACAATTTTGTCCACGTGTGTACATGTCAGCAGATTTACTGTATCTACACTCTCAATGTGTTCACAGAAATTATAGATTCAGGTTTAAATATGTTACTCATTTAAATAATAGTTTTTGAATTTTTTTTTTTTTTTTCTTACAGCGAGTCCTAAACCTGTAGTGAATGTAGAGACTAAACTACCGGTTTACAGAGGAGAGAGTGTGACTCTCAGGTGTGATATAAAGGGAGGAGGAGACACTGAGTGGACATATGAGTGGTTTATGAACAATAGCCCAGTCTCTCCATCACACACAACACAGAGGATTACAGTCGTATCTGATGACGGGGGTAAATACACCTGCAGAGGGAAGAGAAGTGACTCTCAGCTCTCAGTAAAGAGTAATCCTCCATCACTCTCTGTATTAGGTGAGTGTGTGTGTGTGTGTGTGTGTGTGTGTGTGTGTGTTATTACTTATACATGTAACATTTATCACTAGTTTCTGATTTTCTTCCAGGTTTTATTGTGAGATAAACCGAGTCTCATTATTCTGATTGTACAGCTCCTTATTTCTGTTTATTCACTTTTCTGTCTTAAAGTCACCAAATCATCTGATGTGTAGAGAATCAGCACAATTCATTATCTATTCTGATCTGTGTGACACATTTCTCCTCAGCTTTTATTTACACTGTCAGGAAATAACAGACATTAATGAGAACCAATTCCTCTTCATCTAATAGTCAAACTGATTTTACTGTCAGGAGTTTACATGATTAAAAACAAACAAACACAAACAAATAAATAAATACACCAATTATGATAAATTGATAGAGAGATTTGAAAGTTGCATCACAGTTATTCTCTCACCCTCACTTTGATATTACTAATGTTTTACATCTAATATCTCTACAGATTTTTATTCTCATCATTTGAATAACTGAAAATTGATAAACAATGTGACATTAGTCCTGATGTGTTTAGTGTCGTCACTGAGAGAGTAATAGTGTTTTACTGTAGAGGTGATTTGTGTAGTAAAGACTACTTCACATTCTGATACTGTATTTAATCTATAACAGAAAAACCTAAACCTGTGATCACATCAAGTCCTGAAGGAGACGTCCTGACAGAAACCTCAGTGACTCTGACCTGTAGACTGAATACACAGTCCACTGGATGGAAGTTTTACTGGATCACACCCACACAGAGCACTGAGACTGAAACAAACTCCTACATCATCACATCAGTTAGTGAATCTAATAGAGGTGGATATCAGTGCAGAGCTGGAAGAGGAGACCCAGTCTACTTGACACACGACAGTAATGAACTCCAGTTAGACGTTACTGGTGAGTAAGAGACTTTCTCTCATGTGATTCTGTACAACACTGAACATATAAACACCATGTGATCAGCATCACAATACAGTAACATTTACACAGTTAGACACAGAGAAGTGTTTCCTGTAGATGATTGTATTAAAGTTAAAGAGAGACAGTGTGAGCACGGCTGAGCAGGGCCGGTGTGAGCTGAGCTGGAGATCAAGTGGAACAACACTAGTTTAGATTTAGTGGAAAATGTCACAAAAACCTGTAAAACTCTTTTAATAAGCTGCTAAGAGGCTGTTTAATGGTCTTCATAAAGTTACTGCTTCAGAAACATCACCATGCTCGAGTGGAGAGTCTGAGTGTGAATGAGTGAAGAGGACCAGGGGCGAGATTTTATACTGAAACACTGAGTGGAAGAGACTCTAGAGATTAGAGAGGGAGTGTGTAGGAGGAGTTATCAGCTGACAACAGGTGTGTGTGTGTGTGTGTGTGAGAGAGAGAGAGAGAGAGTGTGTGTGTGTGTGTTAGGGTTGCCAACTCTGTAAAATGGAAATAAGGGACAAAGGGATGTTGAAGTGGCGGTATTGTGTGTGTGTGTGTGTGTGTGTGTGTGTGTGTGTGTGTGTGTGTGTGTGTGTGTGTGTGTGCACCCCCCCTCCATTTCCTGGGTGTTGAAAAGCCTGATGTCTTGTGGGAAGAAACTGGTTCTGTGGTCCTGAGTGTTTGATCACCGATTTCCAGATGCAGAATGATAAAGCGTGAATGTAAACACACACACCACAATGCTGGTGGCCTTGCTGATGCAGTGTGTGTTGTAAATGTCTGTGATGGAGGGAAGAGAGACACAGATGAGCCTAGCTGTCCTCACTGTCTGCTGCAGGGTCTTGTGGTCTGAGACAGTGCAGTTCCCAAACCAGGCAGTGATGTGAGGAAGGAGATGAGCTTTTCTGTTGCTTTGTCTTGGGGTTTCAGCAGCACATGGACCTCTGCAGTCATCCACGGCTTCTGGTTACATCGTGCGCTGTTGGTCTTGGAGACAGTGATGTCACTGATGTACTTGCTGATGTTGATAGTCACTGATGTCATGTTCTCCTCCAAGTTAGTGAATCACCGTTAGTTACAGTCTCCCTGAACATGTGCCAGTCAGTGTGATCACAACAGTCCTGATGTACAGAGACGCTCCTGCTGGGACGTTTGGAGAACCTGACTAGAGGTGTGTGTGTGTGCTGGAATTAACATAACAGAGATGTGGTGTGAGTAGAGGAGATGAGGGCGGTGCTTTGTAATTCTATAACCCTCATGCTAAACACACACACACACACACACACACACACACACACACACACACACACCTGTGTATTATATTTTATAATATGATATAAACATTCTCATTCCCTCTCTGAGCATTAAACACCCCTCATTGTGCTTCCTGACTCCTTATGTAGTAACACTTCCTACAGCTCGTATCCAGATGTTTATACATCAAACAGCTGGTGACTGCTGGAAGCTTTTTGTATAAAACGTAACAATTTAGACTCTTTCTCTTAAACCTAACAAGATGTGAATTGTCAGTACAGTAAGATGATTATTTAGTGTTGAGTCTGTATTTAAAATTGTGATCTACATTTACTTCATCAGTAGTGATTGTAGTGTGACAGAGTTTAATCATTTACATGTGAACAGATTTACTGTATCTACACTCAGAATGGAAACATGAATTCTCTGTTAAATGTTAATGCATTTCAATGTTTTAAAAATTTATCCTAAAAATAAAAATAAAATAATTATCTCATAGCTTTAGACATTAAATTCTAAATATAAACAGTAGTGTTTGTGTGTTTTGTTTCCTTACAGAGATTAAACCTGTGGTGATTATAAATCCTGATACACAGGTGTACAGAGGAGAGAGAGTGACTTTCAGGTGTAACATACAGACAGGAGGAGACACTAAGTGGACATACAGCTGGTATAAGAATGATAACACACAGCTACGAGACACAACACAGGACTTCAGCATCAGATCAGTTAGACACTCTGACGGGGGTAAATACACCTGCAGAGGGAGGAGAAGAGACTCTCAGCTCTCACAGATCAGTGATCCTGTTACACTCTCTGTATCAGGTCAGTGTGTGTGTGTGTGTGTGTGTGTTGTTATAATGTAGGTGCTGGTACACATGACCTTGTGGGTGGAGATTTACTGATGGTGTAGGACGTGAGGAATTTAAACACTGTGATGTAGATGTTGGAGTTTGTGTCATGAAGTGGTGTGTTATTTGCTCCCATTCACTGGTTCACTGGATGTTTGTCGTGTGTTCAGTGTTTAGAAAGTGTTTCTGTACTGATTTGTTTGTAAGTCGGGGACAAAGTGAGTCTTACACACCTTTGGCACAAATATACAATATAAAGTAAACCACTCCACTTGAGTAAATCTGTCTCCTTTTCCCAACACTGCCATCATGTGGCCAAAACCCGTAACCGCACCTAAAGTAATGAGTCTCAGAGTGAAATAAAGTCTCTGCGCCTTTAAATCTAGACGAGGTGAATCCCGGACGGTGTTTAGTTTCAGAGCGAATTTCACCATGAAAGAAATAATGGAAACTCCAGTGATTTGTTCAACAACCCAAAAATATTAATATAAAAATGACTAATAGAAGATTTAAAGTAACGATAAAACCAATTAACCTGCACTTTACACCTTCAAAAAAAAAATAATCCTGTGTGTGTGAGACAGGAGAGGGGGCGGGGTTATTGTATAGGACGACTGTAACTCATGCGCATGACACACACACACACACACACGTGTACGGATGTCAAATTTTTAAAAACTGAGTTTTTCTTCTTTGTTTTTAAAAACAATTTTGTTCACACGACCAACGTTTTAAAAAGATCCTTGTCCACATGAAAACGCAAAACGCGCTGTTAAGTGCTGTTAAGAGCCTCCTTAATCACCAAGTGTTTAAAAAACATTCTAGAAGTTGAGTGAAGCAACAATGACCCAAAACACCAGAGCAAGTCCACAACAGAATGGCTTCAGAAAACAAAATCCGCCTTTTGGAAGACAAAGAAAGCGTGAAAGAAACGCTGCAAACGATGAGCAAAGTCTCTCTGTTCAGAATCTCAAATGTAGATCAGCAACTGGACGTTCTAACAGGAACACGAGGAGAGAAAATGCTCCAACAAGGACAGAGTCGTGTCCTTTTACCGCTGAAATAACTGAATGGAAACAGCAGCTGGAAAAATCATTGGAAAAAAAAGAAAATCTGTACGAAGGTCAGGCTGGAGCTGGAGGAGGAGACGATAATAGAGTTGAAAATGAATTCATTTACAGAAACAGTATTTTAAAAACATTTCTTCCTCTTTTTGTCTTTGTTACAGAGACTCCAGTGGTGACTATAACCCCTGATACACACGTGTTCACAGGAGAGAGAGTGACTTTCAGGTGTGACATAAAGGGAGGAGTCAGCACTAAGTGGACATACAGCTGGTATAAGAATGATAAACCACTGCAACAACGCACAACACAGGACTTCAGCATCAGATCAGTTACACACACTGCCAGTGGTACACACACTGCCAGTGGTACATACACCTGCAGGGTGATACGTGACTCTCAGGTCGTACAGATCAGTGCTCCTGTTACACTCTCTGTATCAGGTGAGTGTGTGTTATTACTTGTGTGTGTAAAGTTATTACAAGTTTCAGATTTTATTTTAAATGTAGCAGATGTAGGACAGTCTTTTTATAATTATTTCAAAGCTAATTTTTTTTGAGTACTTTTAGTTTTCACTTTCCAATTTTAAAGTTCTTGTTAGTATTTCAGCCTCGCCCATCAAGGGGTCGTCACTGCGGACCATCAGATCCGCACAGAACTTGGCACGGGTTTTAACCATTTAGAATCCGCTTATGTTAGCTCTTTACGTAGGCAAATAATCTACAAACAGAGACACTTTGGGACTGTGGCTAGTCTACCAAGCAGTGGATGCCCGGTCAAAACCACCACTAAAGCACAATAAAGACTTGGTGAAGTAAAGAAACAACCCTGAGTGATAGCCAAAGATTTGAGGGCTTCATTAGAACTGGCGAACATCTGTGTTCATGAGTCGAAGGAAGTCACTTTTACTAAAAATAACATTGCTGCAGGCCTGAAGTTTGTAAAAGAGCACATTGACACTCCACAGCGGTATTGGCAAAATGTTTTGTGCACTGATGAAACTAAGATTGAACTATTTGGAAAGAACACAGCACTACATCTGGTGTACAAAGACTACTGCAAATCATCATGAAAACATCATCACAACTGTAAAGTATGGTGGAGGAAACATCAGGGCGTGGCCAGCTTGCAGTCATTGAGGGGAAGATGAAAAAAATCTTCAGGATAATGTGAGAATGTCTGTAGGTCAGCTAAAATTCTAGAAGTTGGGTGAAGCAACAATGACCCAAAACACCAGAGCAAGTCCACAACAGAATGGCTTCAGAAAACAAAATCTGCCTTTTGGATGGAGTGGCCAAGTCAGAAATCAGACCCCAAACCAATAGAGATGCTGTGGACTGACGGCGCTAAAGCGATACGAATATAAAGGTGTTTGGTGTCGAGGATAAAAAGTGGGAGCGAGGAGTCTGGTAATTACTAGTCGAGATGGAGAATGTGAGTGGTTTTGACAGGGCTGACCACTCAGAGAGCAGAAGACAATGCCACATGAGAATTACAGCTTAGAAAGAAAGGTTAAATAATTTCAAAACCACCAGGAACACAGATCTGAGAGTGCTGAAGAGTTTCTTATTGCAAAAAATAAATAAATAAAAATGTGAGCCGATGAGCAAAGTCTCTTTGATCAGAATCTCAAATGTAGATCAGCAACCGGACGTTCTAACAGGAACACGAGGTGAGAAAATGCTCCAGCGAGGACATATTCAGTGTCCTTTTACCGCTGAAATAACTGAATGGAAACAGGTGTTTGGGGGGAAAAGCAGCTGGAAAAGGGAGAAAAAGAAAATCTGGACGGGAGTCAGGCTGGAGCTGGAGAAGGAGATGATAAGTGGACTGGACCGTGATAACACGAGGGTTAAATAATAGATTTGAAAATGAATTCATTTACAGAAACAGTATTTTAAAAACATTTCTTCCTCTTTTTGTCTTTGTTACAGAGACTCCAGTGGTGACTATAACCCCTGATACACACGTGTTCACAGGAGAGAGAGTGACTTTCAGGTGTGACATAAAGGGAGGAGTCAGCACTAAGTGGACATACAGCTGGTATAAGAATGATAAACCACTGCAACAACGCACAACACAGGACTTCAGCATCAGATCAGTTACACACACTGCCAGTGGTACATACACCTGCAGGGTGATACGTGACTCTCAGCTCTTACAGATCAGTGCTCCTGTTACACTCTCTGTATCAGGTGAGTGTCTGTTATTACTTGTGTGTGTAAAGTTATTACAAGTTTCAGAATTTATTTTAAATGTAGCAGATGTAGGACAGTCTTTTTATAATTATTTCAAAGCTCATTTTTCTTTGTGTACTTTAATTTTTACTTTCCAATTTTAAAGTTGATGATGTTAGTATTTCGGCCTCGCCCATCGAGGGGTCGCCACAGCGGACCGTCAGAACCGCACAGACCTTGGCACAGGTTTTATTCTAGTTGCCCTTCCTGACCCAACTCTGCCATTTTATTAAGACTCAGGACTGCAGGATCAGGAGAGAAACCTCCCACTGGTGCATACCAAAGCCCCTACTGTTCAATGTTAATCAATTCATTTGATAAGTAAAGAATAAATACAACTTATTAGGTGTGATTTTTTTCAAAGTTCATTTAGGACTGAAAATATTCCTAGTACAGAGTAGGACATGAACTCTTGTTTTCTCAGCGAGGATTAAGACTGCGCCAAAGAAAGTGTGTGACGTCACACTGAAAGCCACAAAATAGGCTACACGTCATAGTGGATGTTGTAGTTTTTACAGGTTCTTGTAGTTTTAAACGGTGAAATAGTGAAATCAGCACCAGTTGTGTTGAAGCTTCATGCACACAGACAGAACTTACAGATATGTGACTCTGCTGCATGACGTCATCCTAATCAGACTGCTTCAATCACAGCTGATCCCTATAATAGATCTGTGTAGGAATAGCATAATCTGATCATAATGAGTTCAAAAAAAGTTGTGTACACTTTAATAATATAAATACATACAATTTATATATAAATATGATTATTTTAATGCATGTGCCATGGATGATGTCCACAAAACATTTATTTAGAAAAAATGGGGAAGGAAAGGGTTAAAGGGTAAATAGGGAAGGAAAGGGTTAAAGGGTAAATAGGGAGGGAAAGGGTTAAAGGGTAAATGGGGAAGGAAAGGGTTAAAGGGTAAATAGGGAGGGAAAGGGTTAAAGGGTAAATGGAGAAGGAAAGGGTTAAAGGGTAAATGGGAAAGGAAAGGTTTGTTGTGCTCGTGTGGGTCTGGTGGCGCCCTGACTCTCCTCTCAGAGGATGGCCGGACCGGCCCCTCCCAGCTCTCTCTGTGGGCGTGGCCTCAGACAGGAGTCATCTCTGACATCCGGCGGCTGGGTGGCTTTCCCGGGCTGGGATTTTGGCGCGCGTCGTGACAATATGAAGACAAATTAAGAGATTTGACAAACATCCTGTATAAAGGGAAATTAACAGTAAACACAGAGACCTTTACTCTTTAGTTTAATTAGGAATTTAATTATGATAACAAAGTGTTACATACAGATTGTATAGGAGACGTAAGGAGGTCCAGAAGGTCAAGGCACTTAAGTGCTGTAAGGTGGTAACACTAACTACACTGTTTTATTAATGTTTAGGCGAAACAATAAAAAAATAATAATTATATATATATGTGTGTGTGTGTTGTTATAATGTGCTGGTACACATTACCTTGTGGGTACTCATTTGAAGGTGAAGTCGCTGTTTCGGATCGTTTGACTTTTACAGGTTGCATTTAAGAATAATTTTTTCACCATGTTAGAATTACTTCACATGATGGTTGTTTTTTTTTTTTTTGCTGATCTAGAGTGTGGATTTCTTTGTTTTTCCTTTTATTTCAGTTAGTTTGTTAATTAATCAGCTTGAGACTTATTAGGTTATAGGTTTTTGAGACTTCTTTACTGTTTTTCTCTTTTGCTTTTTTTTCTGCCCTTCGGCGAGTGTTCCACAAGACAAGCATTTTTTTATATATAAATTTTCACTTGAAAAACTAACAAGTCTTGATTTATGAGTACCAAGTATCATCAAGTACGCGCGTGTCTCCCCTGCTCGGTCTCAGTTCACGTGCGTCACTCGTATAGTTAACATCCATGCACACATACTGTTTACTATAACAATGTGACCATGTGTGTGTGTAAGGCATCTTTTATTTTGTGTTTGTATGTGTGTGTGGGACACACCAAATAAAGACTCACCTGCGCGCTTGTGTATGGATGAGTTTCTATTCGTTAAACTGGTGTGCGTGTGAAAAGTCTATGGAGTTAATTATGTGGCAGAATTGAACAAACAAACACAATCTGCTTTGCAAAGAAAAAAATCGACTTTCTCACAAATTCGCCCAACGTATTTTCTTACTACGGTGGCCCAGAAGGGCAAATCATCTTTCCCGTATATGTGTATGTTTTTTCCCTTATAAATGTGTTTTTTTCCCCTTGTAAATGTGTGCTTTTTAACTTATATATGTGTTTTTCCCCTTGAAAATGTGTGCTTTTTCCCTTATAAATGTGTTTTTTTCTCCTTAAAACTGTTTTTTCCCCCTTGTAAATGTGTGCTTTTTCCCGTTTGTACACTGCTTTTTCCCGTGTGAGAACTGTCTTTATCCCGTATTTTGCAAGCTAAATGCTAATGCGCAAAGGACTATGGGAGTGAGGCCCCCGGATTGTCCCCGTACATAATCTCTATCAAATATTATATTAGAACATAAATTCGTAGATTTATTTGCGGCGGTGGGGTGTTAGCGCATAACCCTGGCTTCCGAGTGTTCATTTTGACCGTGTTGGCCTCAAAATCCCATAGTGCCTTGCACATTAGCTTTAGAGTTTAGCTTGCAACTTAAACGAAAAAGTTAGTTCTCGCACACGGGAGAGATGCTTTGCCTTTCTGGGGCATGTTTTTTTCCCCCTTGTGGTGTATTATTTTTCCCGTGTAAATGTGTGCTTTTTCCCGTGTACGTATATTATTTGTCCCATGTAAGTCTATTATTTTTCCCGTGTAAATGTGTGCTTTTTCCCGTGTACGTATATTATTTGTCCCATGTAAGTCTACTATTTTTCCTGTGTAAATTTGTCCTTTTTTCCGTGTACGTATATTATTTGTCCCATGTAAGTCTACTATTTTTCCTGTGTAAATGTGTGCTTTTTCCCGTGTACGTATATTATTTGTCCCATGTAAGTGTATTATTTTTCCGGTGTAAATGTGTGCTTTTTGTTGGTGGTAAAGTTTGACCTTCGGGGGCTTACACACCTTCTGGAAGGTGTAGATAATCTTCTGGACAACTTGTTAGGTCAGCAGTCTTCCCCATGATTGCAGTGAAATATTCTAATATTTTGACATACTAGATTTTTATAAGCAGTAATCATTTAAATAAAAACAAAAAGTTTTACTTTTTGAATAACAAATAAATTTTTGGAAATGCACTATAAATAAGTGTATGCAGAGGTGTTTGTTTTACAGTTGAAGGAGTCATTCGCTGTAAAATGTTTAAGAACCTCTGTTTTAACTGCTGAACATATGGGATTAATGTATTCATAAATATTATGGAATATGTTGTTCGAACTGAAACAGAGATGTCACTAATATCTCCAAGGCAGCATGCTTTAGTTAGTAGAAAAACATTATTGATGCTAAAATCACATACTGTATATAAGCCTGTACCCTCACACAGAGTGGAGTAACATCTGATTCTATTCAGTGTCATTTGCAGCAATG
Source organism: Clarias gariepinus (assembly GCF_024256425.1). Lineage (NCBI taxonomy): Eukaryota > Metazoa > Chordata > Actinopteri > Siluriformes > Clariidae > Clarias > Clarias gariepinus. Next base: position 16,719,422 of record NC_071100.1, on the reverse strand, counting down.
CTTTACATGCACTTTAAATGTTTTGCTAAATAATAAGCAAACTAGAAATAAATACTCAACTATAAATTATATTAAAGACTTTATTTACAAATTAATAAAATACATGCATGTATTAGTGGTGCAAAAAGGCAGAGCATCAAGGGTCCGTCCTCTCCACGACAATCTACAACAGGGGAGAAATAAAGACATGTTATTATAAGTGTCTAGTAAAAAGACTTCATGGTGTTACTATGCAGCTCCATGGCATCTCTGTAATATACATCCACATATGAGTTTATAAGCAAGTTAATATCACTTCATGATGTTTGACATCATATGACATCAGTTTGACACACGCAGGCAGGCACGCACACAAAAGTTCATAGAATGCAAGCTTTTAGTAATGCTGTGTATTAAAACCAATTATTTGGTTTTGCTATTAAGGATTGCTGCAAAATTTGGCCCCATCTCCACCATTCATTAACACACACACATGTTCATGAAGAGAAATGTGTCCCTGTCCCCTGATTAAGATGTGCTCAGTGGTGTTCTTGAAAAGAGAGGTAAATACTTCTGAGCACTCACCTTCTGCTCAGGATGTAAAGCTGGTGTAAAAATCAGCTGATACACAGGCAGTTGATGATTTACACACAGTTCACTGTGAGAAGAAAAACACACAATCATACATTATATTATAAGGAGTATAAACATATATTTAATGACTTTATAATAGAATAGATAGAACCTGAACAAAAGCCTCTTTTCTTGACTGTTACATACATTGTGTAAGCACATAACTAACTATTCAGAAGATCTCTAGCTATGATAAAACCACTACATTATACAGCAGTATACATTATATGGCACTCAGGCGCTCCAATAAACTACATACAACAATTCGTTAACCATCTGTAACATTTAGCACATAACAGGAGCAGCTCAGGGATAATTAGCAATAGTTGCTGCTATCTTAGCTCTTTTAGTAAGCTAGCGCTTAGCATAATTATATTAACTTGCTTATAGATCCATATTTGGACAGGCATTTTACAGAAACAATGGAGCTAACTGTTTACATCACGTATATGTGTCCAAATACACGATTAAGCTAATATATATATTAATGAACAAGCTAGTTTCCCCATGCTAAGTGCTAGAGGTTAGCATAGTGATATTAGCTTGCTTATAAATCCATATGTGGATGTATATTACAGAGATGCCATGGAGCTGATGGTTTACATCAGTGTTTAATGGTCTAAATGAGATGATATTCCTTTTAATCACTGCCATTTACACTTGGCTCGGCATTTCCCCCAAACACTCCAATAGTATTAACACTGCTACAAAGTTATCATTAGTGGCTAAAACAGTAAAATCTGATTAATTTTATATATTAAACATTACCTGGTAAGTGTGTGCAGTTGAAAATTTAGTGAAAATTATAACTTTATCACGCTATAATTCACTGTATACTCCATGATGTTGAGTCCTGGAGCTGATATCTTGAAAGGTTCCGTGTTCAGTTGCGTTTTGACCCCACTCCCATAGTCCTTTGCGCATTAGCTTTAGCTTTTAGCTTGCAAAATACGCGAGAAAGACAGTTCTCACACGGGAAAAAGTAGTTGCGCACAAACGGGAAAGAGCAGACGGCTACACGGGAAAAAGTGCACAGTTACACGGGAAAAAAGCACATTTATAAGGGAAAAAAAACACATTTATAAGGGAAAAAAAGCACACATTTATAAGGGAAAAAGCACACATTTTCAATGGAAAAAAAAACACATTTATAAGGGAAAAAACGACATTTATAAGGGAAAAAACGACATTTATAAGGGAAAAAGCGGACATTTTCAAGGGAAAAAAAAACACACTTACAAGGGAAAAAACACACACATATACGGGAAAGATGATTTGCCCTTCTGGGCCACCGTATCTAACAAATGCACCCAACGTATTTTCTCACAAATGCGCCAACCTATTTTCTCACAAATGCAATGGAGCAACTCCCTCTTCCAAAACAGCATATGGCGCTATCGGTCAATTTGCTCTATTCTCCCGAGACCTCAAACAACGTGTTTATATGGTTTACCCTTATGTTTCAGAGGAATATGAGCGGGGAACAGTTTTGAGGTGTCCATTATATATCCAGACAGCCAGACATATTAACAATCCACTATCTTTAGGATAGAGCCCTGTAGAGGAATAATACTGTTATATCAAACCACAGTTGCATTTTAATTAACTATTGAAGGCTGAAAGAACTGTCATCATGTTTGGCTTTTTATATCCATAACGGACGTATGCGACATGATGCATCAAAATCTTTTATAATTAGTGATCGTATCTACATTTAAAAGTCGATTTTTTCTTTGCAAAGCAGATTGTGTTTGTTTCCAAAACGCTGCATTTGTGAGAAAGTCGTTTTTTTTTCTTTGCAAAGCAGATTGTGTTTGTTTGTTAAATTTTGGCACATAATTAACTCCATAAAAGTCATCCTACAGAGCAGCCACCTCACCCCCTCCCTCCACTAGTGCCTGTGTGTGTGTGTGTGTGTGTGTGCGCACTGGGTTGAGTGTGTGTACAGTATTTGTGTGTGCATGCGGGTGTGTGTGTGAAAGTTGTCCTACACAGCAGCCCCCTTTCCCCCCTTTCTCCTCTCCTCTATCTGGTATTGATTCTTTTCAAAGGTAAAATGCAGGTTAATTTGTATTATTGCTACTTTATATTTTGTATAAATTATTTTTATATGAATATTTTTGGGTTGTGGAACGAATCATCTGAGTTTCCATAATTTCTAATGAGGGAAATTCACTGCTTTAATATACGAGCACGCTTCCGTAACTAAATATGCTCGCAATCCAGAGTTTAACTGTACTTTCTTTTTCCTTCTCTTGTTATAGGAGGGTGCATCACTTTTCCTTGTCTTTATTTTACCTTGTTGGTTTCAGGTGTGTGTGTGTGTGTGTGTGTGTCTGCGTATACAGCCCTATTTTTTTTTTCTAGATCATTGGATTACATTCTGATCTGGCAGGGTGGTAATTTATATACATTTGGGCATTTGGCAGACGCTCTTATCCAGAGCGACTTACTTTTTTATCTCATTATACATCTGAGCAGTTAAGGGTTAAGGGCCTTGCTCAAGAGCCCAACAGTGGTACCTTGGTGGTTGTGGGGTTTGAACCTGGGATCTTTCGAACCGTAGTCCAATGCCTTAACCACTGAGCTACCTCCGGCCCGTATATATTTTTGTTGTATAATTTATTATTGTTATTATTGACTAAAGATATTTTATTTAATATTACAAGGGTCGTAAATGGCAAGCCAGGATTTATGAGTGAATGTATAAAACAGACATTCAAGAAAGAACTTTAATAATCCAAGAGGAAAATTGCTTAAAATGTACAGAATATGTCAAGCACAGTACGGTGATGAGACTCTTAGCCGTTGGTGTCATTGTTTCTGAGTGAGTGGATTTTCAGCTTCCTTCTGTCTGTTTACATTTAAAGGTCACAAGTTACACTCCTTTTTAACTGAGTTTGCATGACTTATAAATCTCCAAGTGTGTGTGTGTTAACTTTCAAGCTCAGATCCTGCATTCTGACAAACTTGATTTTCTTTCAGTTTTTTCTCTCTGTCTTAAGAGCTAGAGAAGGCTTTGTTACATATTAGCAGTTAGCAGTTAGCCGTTAGCCTAGCTTTAACATTTACCCCTTAAAAAGTGCCCAGAGAACTGAAGATCCCTTTTTAAGGCCTTTAATTCCTTTAATTAATGTTAAAGACAGGAAGCATCACACCTTTCTGATACCAGTCTGACTGCTGGAGCATCATTTTCTTTTTGATTTTGTTTTAAATTGTTAGAAAATGATTGAAATGTCTGTGAAATATGGGCATGGAAGCTGAAGCCACTGTCATGATTCTGCATGTTTGAGAAAATGGTTTTAAGGTTTTACTGTTGTGGCTTCACAGTAAATATCTGTAAGTTTAGTTGAAAACAGAAAACAGTGTTGAGGGACATTACTTTTTAAAGTAACTTATTACATTACAAAATTACTGTGTTTAAAAAGTAATCAGTTACATTATAGTGTTACTTTCTGATAAAAGTAACTAGTTCGAGTACTTTTCCACTGCAGAAAATGAAAACTCCTTTGTGATTCCTCATGCATGTTGTTTTAGTCAAGATCTTTATAATTATTAGGCCGTAAGTCCGGTTCATCATGATTCACTATTTATTATTTAACATGGACACACAACTTCTACATTTCTACTTACAGTAGTTTACTGTGTTCATATAACTCATATAAATTATGTACATTTATTCATTTGTTTACTTGTTGTGATGTGGTAACAAAACCCACTTTAATTGATATTTAAGCAAAACACAGTGATAAAAATTAAGATAATTTCTCAAACTTCCTAATATGTCTCCCAAGACCAACATGCTCTGTA